>NW_016820247.1:699281-761402 GCF_001698545.2 Rhinopithecus bieti | reverse complement strand
CTTTTTTTTTATTTTTTTTTTTCTTTTTTTTTTTTTTTTTTTTTTTTTTTTTTTTTTTTTTTTTTTAAGGTGTAAGGTTAGGTTCTTGGTTTTACATCTTCCCTTTTTATTGTAGTAAGCATTGATAGTTATACATTTCTAAGTATTACCTTCACTGCATCCCTAAAGTTTTCATGTGTTATATGTTTGTTTCATTTAGCTCAAAGTATTTTCTAATTCCCTTGTGATTTCTTTTTTGACCTATTGGTTATATGTTTATTAATATTTACAAATTTTTAATTATTGATTTTAAATTTAATTTGTATTATGGCTGAAGATTTCATCATAGTTTCATGATTTCATGCCTCTTAAATATACTGAGACTTATTTTATGGCCCAATATATGGTCTATCTTGGAGAAAGTTCCATGAGCACTTGAAAAGAATGTATTTTCTGTTGTCATAAGGTAAAGTATCCTATAGATATCTGTTAGATCCATTGGTTTATTGTGTTGTTCAAGTCTTTTAATTTCTTGCTGATTTTCTGCCTAGTTGTTCTATCCGTTATTGAAAGTGGAGTACTTAAACACATATTCTCACTTATAAGTGGGAGTTAAACAATGAATACACATGGACATAAATATGAAAATAATAGACACTGGGGAATCCAAAAAAGGAAACGGAAGAGAGTAAGAGTTGAAAAATTACCCATTGGATACAACATTCACTATATGGGTAATGAGTACACTAGAAGCCCAAACCCCACAATTACACAGTATACCTGTATAACAAACCTACACATGTACCCCTCAATCTAAAATAAAATTAAATTTACAAAAAATGTGAGTGGGGTTTTAATTGCCCAACTATTATTGTTGAATTGTCTATTTCCTCCTTGAGTTCTGTCAGTTTTTGCTTCATGTGTTTGGGGCTCTGTTGTAGGTACACATTTATTTATAATTGCTATGTCTTCCTGATAGACTGACCATTTTATCATTATAAAATGCCCTCTTTTTAAAAAAATATATTTTCCAGTTGGATCTGGAGACTCTTAAAAATGCTCTCCTTTATCTAACAGCTTTTGTCTTGAAGTCTAAATTGTCTGATATTAGAGTAACCATTCTAACTCTCTTTGATTACTACTGTCTGGTGTATTTTTTACTTTCACTTTATGTGTCTTTGAATCTAGAGTATGTCTCTTATAGACAATGTATACTTGAATTGTGTTTTCTTTTTTCTAGCCAATCTCTTACTTTTAAAAATTTTGTACTTATTTATTTTTAGAAACAGGGTCTCACTCTGTCACCTAGGCTGCAGTGCACTGGTATGATCTTGGCTCACTGCAGCCTCAACTTCCTGGGCTCAAGTGATCCTCCCACCTCAACCTCCTGAGTAGCTAGGACTACAGGTGCATGTCACCATGCCTGGTTATTTAAAAAAAAATTCCTTTTGTAGAGATGGGACCTCGCTCTATTGCCCAGATTGGTCTCAAGCTCCTGGCCCCAAGCAGTCTTCCTGCCTTGGCCTCCCAAAGTGATGGGATTACAGGCATAAGCCACCACACCCAGCACAATCTCTGGCATTTGATTGGATTGTTCAGTCCATTTACATTTAATGTGGTCATAGTCATTGATTTGGTAGGATTTATGTCTGTTCTTTTGCTACTTGTTTTTCTATAAGTCATAAATATTTTTTGTTTATTTCTTCATGCTTTCTTTTGTGGTAGATATTTTCTATCATTGTAGCCTTGCATTTCATTTAAATAGTACACTATTTTAATTCCCTTGTATCTTTTAGTATGTGTTTTTTAGTTACTTTCTTAGTGACTGGTCTGGGGATTATCATTAATATCTTATTTCAAAATATTCTAGTTAGGATTAATACCAACTTAATTTCCATCATATGAAAAACTGTGCCTCAGTATAACTCCATTTCCTCCTTTGTGCTATTAGTTTTAGACAAATTACATTTTTCTAAATTATAAGCCTATCAATATAATTTTATAATTATTGTTTTATGCAGTTATCTTTTAAATCACATAGCAGAAAAGAGAAGTTACAAATCAAAAATATATTAATACTGACTTTATAATATACCTATGTAGTTACCAGTGCCCTTACCAGGGTTCTTTATTACTTCATGTGGATTTGAGTTCATTTGTGTGGTCCTTTCATTTCAGCCTGAAATATCCTCTTTAACATTTCTTGCAGGGCAGGTCTGCTAGTGAAAACATTTCTCAATTTTTGTATATCTGAGAATATCTTACTTTCTCTTTCATTTTTGAAGCATAAAAGCATAGTATTCCTGCATACTACAAATTTCTGCATACACAGAATTCTTGGCTGACAGTCTTTCTTTTAGCACTTTGAATATGTCATACCACCTGCCTTCTGGCTTCCAAGGTTTCTGCTGATAATTCATGTTAATCTTATTGAGGATCTCAATCTCTCTCTCTCTCTCACTCTGAGTTAAAAGAGTCTTGCTCTATCACCCAGGCTGGAGTGCAGTGGTACAATCACAGCTCAGTGAAGCCTCGACCTCCCAAGCACAAGCAATCCTCCCCACCGCAGCCCCCCAAGTAGCTGGGACTAGAGGTGCACACGACTTTGCCTGACTAGTTTTGTCTTTTTTATAGAGACAGGCAGGATTTTATCATGTTGCCAGGCTGGTCTCAAACTCCTAGGTTCAAGGGATCTACCCATATCAGCCTCCCAAAGTGCTGCGATTACAGGTGTGAGCTACCATGCCTGGCTTTTTTTTTTTAGAGATTTTTTTTTTTTTTTGAGAGATTCCATCACCCAGGAGTGTAGTGGTGGGATCACAGCTCACTGCAGCTTTGAACTCAAGTGATCCTTCTGCCTTAGCCTCCTAAGTATTTAGGACTACAGGCATGCACTACCATGCCCAGCTAAATTTTTTATTTTTATTTGGATAGAGATGAGGTCTGACTACATTGCCCAGGCTGTTCTCAAACTCCTGGCCAGGCCTGGCCTCAAGCAATTCTTCTGTTTTGGCCTCCCGAAACACTAGGATTAGAGTCATGAGTCACTGTGTCCAGCCTTTACTAAGGATCTGTTGTATATGACAGTCGCTTTTCATTTTCTACTTTCCAGATTCTCTTGTCTTTACCTTTTAACAGTTTGACTATGATGAATCTTTGAGCTTATCTTACTCAAAGTTTGTTAAACCTCTTGAATATATAGATTACTGTTTTTTATCAAATGTGGGAAGTTTTGGCTATTATTTCTTCATATATTCTTTCTTCCCCTTTCTCTCTCTCTCATTTACTTCTGAGATTACCATTTTGCTATGTTAGCACACTTGATGGGGTCCCACAGTCTCAGAGGCTCTGTTCATTTTTCTTCATTTTTTTTCTTTTCTGTCCCTCAGAGTGGATAATCTCAACTGACCTATATTCAAGTTCACTGATTACTTTTTGATAGCGCAAATCTGCCCTTGAGCTCCTCTAGTAAATTAGTAAATTTTTTATTTTTTATTATACTCTTCAACTCCAGAATTTTTTTTTTAGATGGGGCCTCATTCTGTCACCCAGGCTGGAATGCAGTGGCATGATCTCGGCTCACTGCAACCTCCGCCTCCTGGGTTCAAGCAATTCTTGTACCTCAGCCTCCCAAGCAGCTGGGACTAGAGGCACTGTCACTATGCCCGGCTAATTTTTGTAATTTTAGTAGAGATGGGGTTTCATGACATTGGCTAGGCTGGTCTTGAACTCTTGACCTCAGGTGATCCACCTACCTCAGCCTCCCAAAGTGCTGGGATTACAGGCATGAGCCACCATGCCCAGCCCAGAAATTATTATCATTACTATTGAGACAAGGTCTGGCTCTTTTGCCCAGGCTAGAGAGTTGTGGCACAATCTCACTGCAACCTCCAACCCCCAGACTCAGAGGATTCTTGCGCCTCAGCCTCCTGAGTAGCTGGGACTACAGGTGCATGCCAGCACACCCAGCTAACATTTGTATTTTCAGTAGGGATGGGGTTTCACCATGTTGTCCAGGCTGGTCTCAAACTCTTGACCTCAAGTGATCTGCCCACCTTGGCCTCCCAAAGTGTTGGGATTACAAGTGTGAGCCACTGTGCCCAGCAACTCCAGGATTTTTTAAATAATTACTACCTTTTTATTGATATCCGCTGCTTGATAAAACATTATTCTCATACTTTCCTTTAATTCTTTAGATACAGTTTCCTTTACTGCTTTGAACATATTTATAATAGCTGATTTAAAGTCTTTGTCTGGGCCAGGCATGGTGGCTCATGCCTGTAATTCCAGCACTTTGGGAGGCTGAGGTGGGTGGATAGATTGAGGCCAGGAGTTCAAGACCAGCCAGGCTTCAGGTAGAAATACCAGGTACAATTTGTTTTTCTTTCCATAAATAAATAATACATCTGTTTATGCAGTGTTCTTTTAAAGAAGACAATTAAAATTATTATTATTATTATTATTATTTTGAGACAGAGTCTCACTCTGTCGCCCAGGCTGGAGTGCAGTGGTACGATCTTGGCTCACTGTAAGCTCCGCCTCCCGGGTTCACTCCATTCTCCTGCTTCAGCCTCCCGAGTAGCTGGGCCTACAGGTGCCCACCACCACACCCGGCTAATTTAAAATTCTTAACACTAAAATTTCAAGAATTGTATGTCAGAGCCGGGCATGGTGGCTCACGCCTGTAATCCCAGCACTTTGGGAGGCCGAGGCGGGTGAATCACTTGAGGTCAGCCTGACCAACTTGGCAAAACCCCATCTCTATGAAAAATACAAAAGTTAGCCAGGCATAGAGGTGGGAACCTGTAATCCCAGCTACTCAGGAGGCTGAGGCAGGATAATTGCTTGAACCCAGGAGGCAGAGGTTGCAATGAGCCAAGAGTGCACCACTGCTCTCCAGCCTGGGCAACAGAGCGAGACTGTGTCAAAACATGCATGCATATATATACATATACATATATACATACATAAAGAATACATAAAGATAAAGTTTTTGTCTGGTAATTCTAATGTTTCAGTTTCCTTGGAGATAGTTTCTATCGACTGTTTTTTCACCCTGTGTATGGGCCATTCTTTCTCATTTCTTTGGGTGTGTTAATTTTTTGCTATTGACAAATGCCCGTGGGGTAGAGCACACGGAGAGTCAGGTCAAACAAAAGCAAGCCCTGAGAGTGAAGCTTTTCAAGGGATTTCAAGACAGGTCAAAAATGACATTTCTTTGGGTACAAGGCTTCCCAAAGAGCTTCAAATCTGTGTTCAACTTCCAGTGACTGCTAAGCTGCTGATGTTCACAGTTTCCATGGATGTGAGGCTGTGGGTTTTCAAGGCTGCCATGGAGCTAGGAAGAGAGGGATGGGAATAGTACAATTTCAAATGTACTATAAAAATCACTGTTATTACCAAGATTCAGCCATATTTCTCAAATAAATGATCCAAGAATTGCTGCGAGCATTTGGTTCATTCCCAGTGGTTTCTTGTTTGTTCTTTATTAATTATGACAGAGTCTTGCTCTGTCACCCAGACTGGAGTGCAATGACATGATCTTGGCTCACTGCAACCTCCACCTCCTGGGTTCAAGCGATTCTCCTGCCTGCCTCAGCCTCCTGAGTAGCTGGGATTACAGGCACGCACTACCATGCCCTGCTAATTTTTGTATTTCTAGTAGAGACAGGGTTTCACCATGTTGATCTTAAACTCCTGACCTCAAGTGATCCGCCTGCCTCAGCCTCCCAAATTGCTGGGATTACAGGTGTGAAAACACATCTCCAGTGTTTTCAAAAAGGTGATTTTGATGATTTTTGCCAGTGTTCTTGTTTCTTTTTTAGAGGAGCATATTTTGGAGGTCCTTAGTTCACCATTCCTGAAGTGCTTTCCAAACTGTATCATTGTGAAATGAAATGGAGACTCACTATTTAAAGGAAAATTTGCCTATTCCTTTTCTTTCCACTTCTTCATTTGCTCCTCCTCCATATGCTGAAGTTGTGCCTTGGGTTGCCATTACTTCATTGTAATGGTTCTTACCCCAACCAACAGCAAGCTCTTTTCTATCTGTCAAATAAAATCATCTCTTTTCAGACTTTCATATATGGCTTCCCAGAAGCATCTGTGATTGCTGACATTGCCTTCTTAGAAACCCTTTCCTCTTGGGCTTGCAAAACTTTTCTATGTCTCTCCTCCTACCTCTAATATTATTTCATCTATATTTCTTTTGGAAGAATCTTTTATTCTTTCTGTTCCTTTTCCATTGGTATTTTCTAGAATTCTACCCTCAATTATTTTCTCTTTATACATTGCCACTCACCTCCAGGCCAGGGAATAGTATTTATATACAAGGATCAAACCAACATCAACATATTGATGTTTAAATTTTTTACTTTCAGTTCTTACTATCTAGACAAAAATGCCTGACTTTTTACTGGACATCTCATAGCTGATAATAATAATACTTTCTAGTACGTATTGAGACATATGAGGTTACAGACACTATGTCAGTTGGTTTACATGTATTATCTCTAATCTTTCTAATAATTTCGTATAATAGGTATTATTACCCATTTTTTACATACTTAAGATCAGACTGCTAAAAAGCAGAAAAGCTGGGACTTGAACTCAGAGTTGTTGCCTTCCAAACCTATGCAATCATCTCATCTATAAAATAGGAACAAGTCGGGTGTGGTGGCTCATACCTGTAATCCCAGCACTTTGAGAGGCCTAGGCAGAAGTTTGAGACCAGCCTGGCCAAACAGGTGAAACCCCATCTCTACTAAAAATACAAAAAATTAGCTGGGCATGGTGGTTGGTGCCTATAACCCCAGCTATTCGGGAGGCTGAGGCATGAGAATTGCTTGAACCCGGGAGGTGGAGGTTGCAGTGAGCCAAGATCGTGCCACTGTACTTCAGCCTGGGTGACAGAGCCAGACTCAGTCTCAAAAATAAAATAAAATAAAATAGGAACAATAATGTAATACTACTCCTTATGAAGATTAAATGAGTTAATACTTATAAAGCATTTAAAATGGTATCTGACCCATAGTAAAAATTTATATGTGTTAGCCATATAAATTATTATCATAGAATGCTGCCTATCAACTTATCTCCCCATCTCTCTGCTTTCTCTACCCGTCACCCCTCAAAATACTCTCTCCTTCCTGTGTTCCCTATTTTGGTCATTGATATAACCATATACTCTTGTCACCCAAGAGAGACATATCAGAATTAGCTTTCACTTTTACTTCTCCTCCGTCCCTCCACATTTAGTTGGTTTGCCAAGTCTCATTGAGTCTTTCTTTAAGCTATCACACCACCCCCAGCTCTCTAATTCAGGCTCCCATCATCAGGATTATTGCAATATCATGTAACTTGTCTCCCCCGGTCTCTCATTCCTCAGCTCCATTCATTCAGCAAACAGTTCTCTATACCTATTATATATCAGGTATTCTTCCTAATACATGGATTTGATTGTATCACTTCCTTAAAGAATTTAAAAGAACAGCTCATTGCCTATTAGAATTAAGCACAAAATCTTCAGTGTGGAGTTTAAAACACTACACAGTATTTTCCCTGTGCTGCAATTTCCTCCTTGCTTCCCACCACGCTTTCAAAACAATACCCTGTGTTTTCGCCATACCAGACAACCAGTCATTCCCTTAAGACATCATGATGGTTCACCCTTCCATGCTTTGGCTTATGCAATCCCATATGGCTGGAATTCCTTTCCGGCCTCCACCTCCACACTCTTCTTTTAATTTCCCACACGGCCTTGAAAATGCAGCTCAAGTGTTACCTCTCCTACAAAGCATCCCTCAGTGTCTACCCACCTGCAACAATAGGACACAATGAGTCCCTCCTGTCTTCCCCACAGACTACTGTTCATACCCATGACACTTGGGGTAATCATGTTGACTCCCTCCCTCGGTAAATCTGTGAGAAAAGGAAGGAATCATTCCTGACATTTTTGTATCTTCAGCATCTAGCAGAATTCCTGACATAGATCACATTTTCAGTCAATTTTGCTTGCTTCTATAATGATACAAAAAAAGTGTCTTTTTCTATGTCTGGTGACGGAAATTGTGACTGCACATGATAAAGGGTTTGGAGTGTGGTAGAACTGATTTTAAATAATAAAACATATTTAAATTTTCCTTAAACGTTAGTTATTTGAGAAATGACCAAGATTTTCCTAGTGGCCTGAATGGCAGGGAAATGGGGTGAAAAGATAGAATAGGGCTTCAGCCTTCAGTGAGGAAAGGACTGGCTGTGCCTTACTTATATAATGTCTAAAACCAATGGGACAAACTCCACTTTCATTTTGACACTTTTGCCAGAGAAAACACTCCAGAGGGCTGAAGAAGGGACCCGCCAGGGTTGCTGCTGAGCTGTGTCTTTGGTATTTCGCCTTTTTGTGACTTGAGCTGGACCCATAGTAGCATCCATGTCAGCCACTTTGATTCATGACCAAACAATTCAATGAACTCTCGGTATTTTGGCGAAATAAGGAGCTTGAATAAACATGTTGACTTAAATGGATCAAAACAGACAGTTATTCTGGATAACTGACCACCCAGCTTCAGTCTTGCCCAGAAACAAACCTTATATTCTTCTCTTTGGTATTCTGACCCACATCCTCTGGAGATTCTCTGGTTGACTAAAAATAGTTCTAATAAGTGGCAAAGTTGATGTCTTTTTGGATTACAAAATTAAAGAAAGAAAATTACTGTTTGAGTTCCAGGGAGTCCGTCTAGTTACCTAATATAAACCCCAGAGACAGTCATTCACTTGAGTTTCAAATAGAGAAGTTATGTGGAAACTTCCCTTTGGGACTTCAACATTCTCCTTGCAGCATCAGAAGGTGATGTCACTCTGTGTATTCATGTATTTCAAGCTTGGGAAGAGGACCGGTGCCATATCTGTGCTGTGACTTAAAAGCACAACCTGTTTCCTCAGCAAGCTGGTTCCCTTCAATGTTTGCTTTCTCACAGTGGTACCGATTTCTGCTCTTTCCATTTCCAACAGTACGAAAAAGCCATTGATGGCACATGGAAATTTTGGAGAAACACATTTAGAAACCATTTGGCAGGATCTGTGCTTTCTGGGAGAACAAGCCTTCTTTCCCTGTTATTTTCTCTTTGGAACATTCGCAGGAAAACAAGACCTCTGCTCTTTAAAGATGTTTTTTGTGTGTGGTGTAGTCCACACCTACAGAATCTTCCAAGGAATCACAATCAGGGCTTTAAAGATGTATTTAATCATATTTTCCTCGTCTACATTGGCTTTCCACATAGGTGGGGTGGGTGTTACTGCTGACACAGACGGTATTTGTGGTATTTCAGCGACACTGGCTGCCTGAGAAAAATCCTCCCTTTTGCCCTTCTCTACTCCTTTTTCTTTCAAAACTGGACATTAGGCTTCCAATGCACACAGCTAAGAGAGGTACTATGAGGCATGATCACCCACCCCTTCTTGAGAGAGCATATTTTGAGGGGCTAATGCCACAAAGGAGGAATGGGGGAAACCAATGCTACAGGTCCGTTTTAGACGTATCATCACTGAGCTGATCCAACCTTATTTCTCAGACATTGATCTTCCTTTTCTCCCTGCCTCCACAGAATCATTCGTGACAATGCTGTATCTTGTTTGCAAAACATTTAATGTTAATCCTCTGGGAGAACACTTATTTGATACTGGATCAACAGTTGTGATGGAGATGATTCAAAACAGGAAGTTATCTTTATATTTTGTATTTGGATGAACAAATGAATAGACAACCATATTTACCAATTATTAATAGAGAAAAATGTAAATGTTAATGGAGTTTACCCAAGGATAGTTGTTGCCCGGGAAGTTATTGGTAAGTGCAACAGAAAGGGGCTTATAAAAAGAAGCAAAATTTTAGCAATCAAAATCCACGGGAGCTTATCGAGATTTGTCTAGAAGTCATGCTTACTTCTTTTATGTGCAGTCTTAAGGATGCTGGGAAAATCGAGGTTCTACTTCTGAGTGGTGGCATCCTGTTTAAAATAAAGGTCCAAAGTAACATTCAACTGATTAATCAGGACAATCTGAGGCACTTAGTAGCCTTAAGGATCCAGAATCTTTCCATCTGTTTCTTCTGTCTTTAGACATTGTCTTGGCCAGAGTTTACTGAGCACACACCATGTGTTCAGCCATATACCAGGTCCTCTGGGAACCCACAAAGAAAGTGAACAGTCTATGTAATACAAACTCATGGCAAAAGGCGCAAACATTAGTATATGCATAAACAATAGCTGATTTACTGCTGTACCTGTACGTGAGTGAAATGGGTACTAAGAAGTTATTTGATGGCAATAAATTCCAAGGATAATCAGTCGTTCATGATGAAATGTGAGAGTTAATTTTTTATACCAGCTTAAATCTTTTATTCTTGCTTAGGAGTTTCCTCCCTCCTAAGACAGCAAAAATGTTTATGATCTGTTTTACGTCATTAACAAATCAAAGATGAATTTATGAAATAGGTCTGTGTATCTATGGACAAAACTTTTGCAAAAATGGGTGAGAATTATTTAAATTTCTAAATAAAATTGGATGATCCCACATTAGTATGATACCTATGCTGTCTGGGGATCAAAATGAAATCGCTCCCCAAAGAAGTATTTGAGAAAGCACAAGAGATGTCATCCCAAATTGCCAGTGCACCTATTTCAGACAGATGAATATTGCTTGAATGCCATTTTTAAAAGACAGCAAGAGATAAAGTGTAAACATATTTATTTTTCCTTTAAGAAGGAAAAGCCCACTCTCTAGGGCTCTCCTCTACAAGGGAAGCATCAAAAAATTACGCAGTTCAGCAAAATTATATGCACCATATGCTTTGAACCTCAGGATGTGACTATTTTGGTTTGATTTATTGCTTTGATTTCATAGGAACACAACCACTTTACTTGAAGGCTTGGTTAAATATCCTACCACTATTCTAAAGAATTAATTGAAATAAGAAAGCTCTCACTTTACCCTGAGTGAACGCTTCTTCGCTAGTTTGCCAGATTGCCTTCCCCAAGCTCCAGAATGTGAAAAATGCCATCCTTGCCATAGTGATGTCACCAGGACGTTGCTGGTTGCCCTTACGGGCTCCAGCTGGGCTTCTAGTTATACCAGCCATGCACTTTAAATCAAGCATGTTGTCTTCCTGGGCAGAATAACATACTGCAAAAGGTTACTGTTGCCAAGAGTTTGTCCATGATCTAAAAATACACAGAGTGTTTATTGATTTTCATTCGGTATTTTTAAATGATTTATATGGAGTAATGATCATATTAGGTTTTCTTGTGCACACAGCCTCAGAGGCAGCTGTCCAAAATCTTACCAGAAACGTGGCCTATTAGATCGTCTGGGGTCACTATTAGAAGTGTTGAATGTAATTCCTGATGTTCCCAGAGAGGTAGGAGATTTTCTATAAGATATTCAGGAAGGTCTTCCAATTCCAGCAGCTCGGGGTTTCTGAAACTAAACCAAGTCTCGTTTCTCTTCACACTGGTGCTTCCTCGCATCACTTGCTAATGTATACATGAAAGGGCAACACAGGGAAGGAAGGAGGACAGTGTTTCTGTGAGCTGATTGGTAGCAATTGGAGAGAAGGTTCTTTGGGAGAGTATAGCAGTATTGACTTGGTTTAGTTTTGGATAAGTTTATCCATCCAGATGGTAAATCTTGACATTTATTAACTAAGAATAAAGTTGATACAACTTATTTTAGTTACTTTGCAAATTTTAAATATACACAAAAAAGACAAAATAGTGTAAAGCTCCACAGAACTAATCACTCAACTTCAAAAATTATCAATTTATAGACAGTCTTATGTCATCTCTATCCTACTTACTAATCCCCACCCCACTCCATATCTTTTGATATGACTCTCGAAAATACGAAATTTAACATGCAATTATTTCTCCTAAAAATTTAAAAAATTTGACCAAATATTCAGTATTCAAAAGTCTAATTTGTGTCATGTTAGGAATTTTAACAGTTTTCTGTTAGGACAATCCAAGTAAATCCCACACTTTTGCAACTGGCTAAGTTTAATTCATAGATTCCTCTCATCTCTTATCTTCTGCTTTTTCTTCTCCCTCTCATTTGTTGAAAAAAACCGGGGCCAGGCGCGGTGGCTCACACCTGTAATCCCAGAACTTTGGGAGGCCGAGATGAGTGGACAACCTGAGGTCAGGAGTTCGAGACCATCCTGGCTAACATGGTGAAACCCCATCTCTACTAAAAATACAAAAAATTAGCCTAGTGTAGTGGCGAGCACCTGTAATCCCAGCTACTTGGGAGGCTGAAGCAGAAGAATTGCTTGAACTCGGGAGGTGGAAGTTGCAGTGAGCCAAGATTGCACCACTGCACTCCAGCCTGGATGACAGAGCAAGACACTGTCTCAGAAAAAAAAAAAAAAAAAAAAAAAAAAAAAAAAAAAAAAAAAAAAAAAAAAAAAAAAAAAAAAAAAGTCCTTTATTCTGTAAAATTTCTCACAGTACACTTTTCTGATAACATCTCCGTGATGTTGTTTATCATGTTCTGAGGTCATCTCATTTCCTATACATTGTCAGTTGTATTTAGAGGATTGACCTGCATCAGGCTGGGTTTTTGGGGGTGAGACTACTGTATTAGTTTGTCAGGATGGCCATAACCAAGTATCACAGGCAGGGTGGCTTAAACAACAGAAATGAATTTTCTTACAATTCTTGAGGCTAGAAGTCCAAGATCAAGGAGTCCGCAGTATTGATTTCTCCTGAGGGCTCTCTCCTTGGCTCGTACATGGCCATCTTCTTTCTGTGTCTTTACATGGTTCTCCCTCTGTACCTGTCCAAATTTCCTCTTCTTATGATCCCGCAATTAGGAGGGATTAGGGCGACCTCATTTTAACTTAATTACCCCTTTAAAGGCCCTGTCTCCATATACAATCACATTCTGAGGTAGTGGGAGTTTGAAATTCACCATATGAACTTGGGTAAGGAAACAATTCGTCCCATAACACCTACTTTGGGTGGTGGTGTGTTTTTCCACCAAGAGGCACTAAATATCTCATCATCACTCTTTTTGTGGTTTTGGCAGCCCTGGATTTTCAGTCCCTAGGTTCACTGATTTATCAGGGTTTCCAAAGTGGTGATGTCCTAATTCTGTTGCTCCTTATTTTTTTAGCTGAATTACTTTGATTCTTTTTGAAGTCATTTTATTTTCTATTTGGTTATGCAGTAATGTATTGCAAAGGTGGAATTAATGTTTCTTTCCTCTTATTTACCATTTTCAAAATAATGAGTTGGTTTTAAAATAACGTGAGCAGTTTGTTGTGTTTTTCCTGAAGTGACAGTATGGACTCATGAATGTTCATGGATACATATGTGGATATGTATGTATGATGTATATTGATCCATTACAGCTATTGCCCTTATTGCTCAAGTTGTCCAATTTTTTTGGCCAGCAAAAATCTCTCCAAGTTTGGCTCCTAAGTCCCTTAGACAGGACTACAGTAGTCTCTGATGGCTTTCTTGCTGTCTGATACGGCAAGATGTTCTAGGTTCATCTTTTTCATTTCCTTCTCCAGATCCAGAATCAGCCATTTCTTCAAGAAGTGCCAGTTTCTTTTAGGAGAAAAGGTATTTGAAGAATCTGAGTACTAGGAGATATCACAGCTACTGAGTTGATCTCTATGTCTAGGGCTTTACAGAGAATCGCGCCAGAAAAAATGCAAATGCGCACATACAGATAGACAAATAGACATATATAATCTTCCAATCAAATTCAGAGTTTGTTTTTCAGTTATTTTATGTTAACATCTGTATTTTCTCTCTCCCATTCCAAGAATGCTAGTACTCAACCAAACCGGGAATGATTGAATCAGAACATTACATGATTGATCATTTATTTTATCCCACAGTATACCCACAACAGAATCTGAGTAACACTATGAATGCCTCAACCAAGCTTTCTGCTGTTCTTTTTGTTCTTTGGGTACACCACATTAGAGATTTATACTCATTGGGTGGCTGAGGTGTGAGGATTGCTTTGAGGCCAGGAGTTCCAGACAAACCTGGGAAACATAATGAGACTCTGTATCTACAAAAAAATTTTTAAAATTAGCTGGCTATGGTGGTGCCTCCCTGTAATCTCAGCTACTTGGGAGGCTGTGGCAGGAGGATTGTTTGAGCCCAGGAGTTCAAGGCTGCAGTGAGCTATGATCACATCACTGTACACTAGGCTGGGTGACAGAGCAAGATCCTGTCTCAAAAAACAAAAAGGAGATTTCTACTAAAATTCTTATGCTTAAAATCTCTTGGAATAATTCTTCTCTGTGAATTAAAGTATCAACTAGAAACATATGTGGCTTTTTAAAAAAAATATTTATTTTATTTTATAACTAGGTCAAATATGTACCTGGTTCCAAAGAAAAATCAAGGGTAGAACCAGCATTGCTCTATTTTTTTTTTTATTGCTGTCATTACCATATGGGTCTAATGCAGATTAAGAGACGGTGGTGTCCTGGTAGATTTGGAGGAGGAGGTGATACTTGAATCGTGTCTTACTAAACAGCTCCAAAGAGTGACTTTGGTTCTGGGAGAAACTGTCTCGAAGGTCCTAGCTCTGCTCAGTGAAGAAAACATTTGTTCTGCCACCCACCATGTAATTCATCCTTGAATATTAATGAGTTAGCCTTTAGGCTGCTAGACAGAAACAAGCCACAGCATACTGCATAAACCCTGCCATCTTTACATATTGCTGTAGAAGCTAGAAATGAAAAGTTTTTATTGTAAAATGTGTGGTAATTGTGCTCTGAGATAATTCGTCTGAATGTGTGAAGTTCCATCTCTAAAATAGCAGCATCTTAGAATCTAAATGCAGCACTTCTAGAAGCTGACTCCTATCCATCCTTTAAGATCAGGTGAACTTACTGAGCCTTCCTGATCCCTGCTCAAAGTTTAGACTTCCAGAAATGTATTTCCACTGCACCCTCTAAAATCCCCCCTAATGTTAACAGGTTTTGCACTCAGTTGTTAAACTTTGTTAAGTATCCAAACCCAGCATTGAGCATTGTATCAGCACAAATAGGTCATCCTGGCCAGACACAGAGGCTCACACTCGTAATCCCAGCACTTTGGGAGGCCAAGGGGGCGGGTCACTTAAGGTCAGGAGTTCGAAACCAGCCTGGCTAATATGGTGAAAACCCACCTCTACTAAAAATTCAAAAATTAGCCAGGCGTGGTGGTGGTGGGGAGGTGCCTGTAATCCCAGCTACTTGAGAAGCTGAGGCACAAGAGTCACTTGAACCTGGGAGGCAGAGGTTGCAGTGAGCCAAGATTGCACCACTGCACTCCAGCCTGGACCACAGAGCAAGACTCTATCTCAAAAAACGAACAAACAAAACAAAACAAAACAAATAGGTAATCCCTAAATATTGGTTAACTCAAAATTTCTATCACTGCATCCTAATATATTCAGGTAAAATTACCTATTTATGCATTCTCCCCACCAACCAGGTAATAAGCTCTTTTAGGGCAGGAAGTATGTCCTATTTTCTCGGTACTATACTTGTCCATACTTTGATGGAATAAAATACCTTAGTGATGCTGTTTGAAAATTTAATTAGAATTACAAAGAATAAACATGAGCTGCTCTTAAGAAACATAAGTTTGAGTGGGATAACATGCAAATCATCAACTTAATGCTTACCGCTACAGTCTGCCTTTTGTACCCTCAGACTCTGTAAACATAATATAAATGTTCCTGTACATTTTATTCTGTGTTTTAACATCAGGCCTTTAAAGCAGTTAATTGCTTAGTACTTCTGGAATTAATTTTATTGCATGCTATGAGGTATAGCTATAATTTTACTTTTTCCTAAAGGTTAGCCAGTTGCCCCAATTCTAATTTTTCTTGGATCCTCTAGCAAGGTGGCTTAACTCTTCTACAGAACAATTGGATAACCTTGCTGATACAAACACATGGCCTCGAACTTCAAGGGGGCCTTCCTTGTTTCCTCAAGACCCCCGCTCACTTCTCATTCCCATCATTCTCATCAGTTCTCTATAGGACAGAAATTTTACAGACTTCATAGACCACTGAATACACTTAAAATGATTAAAACAGTAAAATTTATTATATCTTTTACCAACATTTTTTTAATAGCCAAAAAAAAAAAACTCCATGGAGAACAAGGCCTTCAGGTTTAAACTTCATCAATACCACCATAACCCCCTACAAGTGCATCCCTACCTACCTATAAAGCCAGCCCTCTCTCCTCTTTAGTCTCTGGGAATGAGGGATCATTTCTCTCATCCAAGGCCTCCATAACCACCTGTGGCCTTAAACCCACAACTGCATCACTGCGGACCCCAGAACACTGCTCCACAGCAGTAAGCCCTTCTTTGGATCAAGCTTCTTGCATCCTAAAAAAAAACCCTACACTTGGTCCTTCATCTGCCTCTAGTTACTATTCACATTTTCTTTTTTTTTTTGGAGACGGAGCTTTGCCCTGTCACCAGGCTGGAGTGCAGTGGCGCGGTCTCGGCTCACTGCAACCTCCGCCTCCTGGGTTCAAGCGATTCTTTGGTCTCAGCCTCCTGAGTAGCTGGGACTACAGGTGCCCACCACCACGCCCGGCTAATTTTTGTATTTTTAGTAGAGACAGGGTTTCACCATGTTGGCCAGGATGGTCTTGATCTCCTGACCTCGTGATGCACCCGCCTCGACTTCCCAAAGTGCTGGTATTACAGGCGTGAGCCAACGCGCCTGGCCACATTTTCTTCCTATCCAATTTTTTCAAAAACCATGGCATGTTTTGGTTTATTCCACTTCACCTCCCATTCATACCTCCCACCCATCCCTCTTTGCCTTCCCCTACCTCTTCTCCTAAATTGTTCTAGTTGTACTCTTCTCACCAAGTCTCAATGACTGGCTGTCTGCTGAAGAAAGTAGACATCTTATTTCTTATTTGACATCTTATTTCATGGTGAACCTCAGCCCCTCAGGGTCTCCTCTGCTTCTGCTGTATCTTCTTTCGTGGCTCTTCTTTTTACAATCAGAGTTTGAATTTCCTGCAATTCTGCTCTTATTCCTGTGGTCTTTTCCTTTCTCATTCACTCACACATTTTCAAATGCAACCGAAAAACGATGGCAGAAAAAGCTCTCCAGCAGTATTTCCATCTAGCTTCATACATCTACCTCGGCTTGCCACAGGCGATCCCACAGAAACCTGGAATCCACCTGAACTCATCATCTTCCCCATTAAGGGAGATGCTCCTTCTATGCTGCATCTGAGTTGATCTGCTTCTACTTCTTCACTCAAAGTAGAAAATTTGGAGTCGTCACTGCCTCCATCACTACTTTCATCCCTTCTGGTAAGCCCTGATAATTTTTCTCCTTAATAATTCTGGAATCTATCCCTCCTCTCCACTTTGACTCCACTCCCCTAGGCCGCCATTATGCTCCTGGGCTACCTGACACATTCCTGCCTGGTCATGCCCTGCTCACATCCATCTTCTATCCAAAACGTAAACCTGCTCTTGTTGCTTTGGGTACTATGTAAAGGGATGGGTGGGCAAAATTTAAATTCCTTCCTGGCTTTGCTCCTCCTCTAAAGGTCAGAACTCAAGAACTAACTTGCCCCTGACTATGTCACTGTCTTCATCGGTCTCTGTACTGTTCATAATCACCCTCTGGGATCTGGCAGCACACTATGACACTCATTTGCATCAGTCCAGAATATTTCTCACTTCTGGACTTTTGTTACTGAGGTCTGCTCTTCTTGAACCACTCCCCTGCATCACTACCCTTCCTTTCCCACCTAACTTCACTTTTCAGATTCCTCCACAGAGAGCCTCTGCACCTTCCCTCCTCACCCGTGTTCTGGGTAATATGCATAATACCCTGGCGTGGCTGCATCACTGCTCTGGCCATGTGTTTCAGAATTACCTATGTGTCCACTCTCCCCCTACACGAGGAGCAGTTTGATGGAAAGAACCATGCTGTAAAATTATTGATTTACTGACTGAATAAATGAATGGTCTGATTGAAAACTTTAACACAAAGTAGTCAGAAAAGGGCATTTCCTCTTCATTGAACATAGAAGAAACCATTTAGAATAAAGTGAGTTCCAAGAAAAAGACAAATACTGAACTACTCTCCTTCTGACTATTAATAATTTTAAAACACCCTTGCTGCAGGGACTCGATGGTTAGAGTCATCAAATATCACATAGAGCCATGTGGTGCTTCCTCACCGCCAGGCGGATGAACAGTTGGGAAACCACCCCAGCCACAAACATAATGACACCAATGAGAAGTTACATGCTGCAGGTAAGACATTCCTCACGACTGAAAGCTGAAATTTTACCAAATTCAAAATCTTCGAACTAGTTTGACTCCTACCAGGAAGATGGACATAAGACTTGTAACATAACTTGTCTGTTATTTTTTTTTTCCTGTAGTCTTCTGTTCAGTACATGAACTTTGCCTGGATCTAAATCTTAGCTCATCCATTTGTTTACTTGTAATTTGCAGTCCGTGCTTTGATTTCATCACCATAAACCATTTTGTTAGGGCCAGAAGCTGTTCCCTCGGTAAACCTGGTCTCCTGAAAGAGCTACAGCTCTCTCCAAAATGCTGACAAATTGTAGATGACAGAACAGTGAATTGATAGTGCCTCTTTCTCACACACTTTAGATGTGAGATATTTGAGATGTATCTTTCATAATTTATGTGGAGAAGAATTTGCCATAAAAGGCTATATTCTGAAATGAACTGATTTTTCCCCCAACTTGGCATCAAGTAATAGATTAGTAAGTTCTCTTCTTAAAAATCATAGTACAGTATCTTGAGCTAGCTTTTCAAAAACAGTAGCTTTTCAAAGATCAGTAACATCTCGTCTGTTTGCTCTCAGTGCTCCATTCTGAGATGAAGAATAGTCATTTGATAAAGTCTGACTCTGTGTCCCCACCCAAATCTCATCTCAAATTGTAATCCCCACATTTCAGCTGAGGGACCTGGTGGGAGGTGATTGGATCATAAGGGAGGTTTCGCCCATGCTGTTCTTGTGATAGTGAGTTTTCATGAGATCTGATGGTTTAAAAGTTTCGCACTTCCCCGCACCCTTTCTGCCACCATGTAAGGTATGCCTTGCTTCTCCTTCTGCCATGATTGTAAGTTTCCTGAGGCCTGCCCCAGCCATGCAGAACTGTGTATCGATTAAACCTCTTTCCTTTATACATTACCCCATCTCAGGTCATTCTTTATAGCCATGTGAACATAAACAAATACATCATTCATTTACCAAAGACTGACTGATGTGCATCCTGCATTTCTCCCTTGTGGCACCTACTATGATTGCAATGAAGTGATCAACCATGTTATTAGGCTGTTTCTGTCCTGTCTCCCCGATAGAAGATAAAGAAAGCAGGAACTATGTCTGTCTTGTTCATTTCTGAATCCCAGGCCTACCAGTGCCTGGTACATAGTTGGCACTTGGCTATTTATTGAATGAATATATCAGCACCAACTATCTTTGTGGCTACAGGGGTAACAACTACAAGAGCTCTATACTAATCTGACTACGGCAGCAGCTTCCTGAGAACCCTGCTCCCCCACTGCCCAGCTGAAGGGGAGGTGAGGGAGAGAGGAAGGAATAGGCTTGGGAAAGGAAGTGGGAAGACAGTTTTTACAGAATAGACCTAAAGGACCAAAGTAAGAATGGGTACTAATTATCTCAAAAAAAAATCGCAGAAATTTGCTACTTAATGCTTATGGAAATCCCTCCAATGTGCCAGGCACTGACAGTCTTAAAAACAGAAAACTGTCCAGATTTATGGATGTTTTGAGGAAAACAACTCCAAGGGAAAAAAAGCATGCATTTATGTACCAACATGGTTTAAAATAGTGACTGACATTAAGTCTGTGCTAGTTTAACAACTGGTTTTGGCAGTATTTCTTATGAAATAAATTTTTCTACACACCACCCAACTAATGCAAAATACAGGCAAACCTTACACCTTTCTGAATAAACAAAAAGCCCTGTTTATTCAGGTCAGTGAATATTTCTTTAGCACTGAAAGTCCTAGCTTTAGATTGCAATTTTTTTTTCAACTTAGGAGCCCTAACTACTAACATTCCTTGTGACTATGGCTATTTCTCCCATAGTAAGTTGATAGTGCCACTGAAATAATGAAGCAAATATATCTATTAAAATTCATAGTTAGCTTAAAAAGATCAGTGTAAAGATTCAGTAAAGAAATTTTATACTATATTGATGAGTTAACCCTTCAAAAGTAGAGCAAAAGTCCAAGAGATGGAAAAGACAAAAGAAATAAGAAAATAAGAGATTAAAATGCGTAATATCTAATAAAGTATCCAGAAAGAGGTCAGAGAAAACAAGGAAATCAATTTTTTAATCATTAAGTAAAATAATTTTCATTTTACCAAATAGAACACTTTTACATGTACATAATAGAGTGTTTTCTGCATTTTAATGAAATAATTTAGATACATGTAGATAATACATGTAAATAACATTAAAATGCTTATTAAAAAGTTACTCCCCTTCTCGCCCTGCTCCCTGCTCCAATGTTTTCTTCCCCCCAAAACAACCACTTTTAGCCCATTTGGTTCTAATACTGTATTTAACCCAATACTTACACTCGATAAAGCTCCTTCTGAATCCCCACTTTGCTTTTCCTATCTGAATTGAAAGTTCCCTAGGCTCCTGCACAGCCACATTCCTAGTCCTTTAACACTGTCTCAGGAATTCCCTTTGCCCGTCACCTTTGTTAGGTACCTTGGTTCCTGGATTGGATTCCTTTTTGTTTTACCTGCTTGTCCTGCTAGATAACATTCTTCAGCTGCCCCTTGGGGGGAAGAAAAAGCTTGGAGGTACATTTTTTGAGTACATAAATGCCTGAAAATTTCTTTTTTTCTACCTTCCTACTTGCTCATTGGCTGGGTATAAAATTCTAGGTTAAAAGTCATCTTCTATCAACTATGGAAGTCATTGCCACAGTGTCTTCTAAAGTCCAGCATTGTGTCAAGAAGTGCGATACCATATTGATCCCTGATCCTCTGTAAATATCCTAATTTTCCTCTTGAAGGCTTTAGAGTTGTCTTTTCATTCTGGTATTATGAGGTTTCACAATGACATGCCTGTATGTAATTTTGTTTTGTTTTTTTCAATTCACATGTGATGAGACTTTTTTTTTTTATTTTTAAGACAGAGTCTTGCTCTGTCACCCAGGCTGGAGGGCAGTGGGATGTTTGGCTCATGGTAGTTTCGATCTCCCAAACTCAAGTGATCCTCCTACTTCAGCCTCTCAAGTAGCTGGGACTACAGTTATGTGCCACCATGCCCAGCTAATTTTTGTACTTTTTGTAGAGATGGATCTCACCATGTTTCCCAGGCTGGTGTTGAACTCCTGGGCTCAAGTAATTCAACTGCATGGCTTCCCAAAGTTCTAGAATTATAGGCAAGAGCCACCGTGCCCCACCATTAATGGAAACTTTCAATCTGGAAATTTATTATTCTCTTCTGATAAATTTTCTTGTGTTATTTCCTTCTGTTTTCTCTTTTTCTGAATCCTTTATTAGATATTATACATTTTAACTGATCTCTTATTTCTCTTCTATCTCTTAGACTTTTTGTTCTACTTTTGAAGGATTAACTCACCTATATAGTATACAATTTCTAGACCATACTGAATCTTTATCCTGATGATTTTTAGCTAATATGAATTTTAATAGATATATTTGCTTCATTATTTCAGTGTACTATATTTGTTTAATACATAGTATTTATTAATAGAGTGGCCTGCTTTGTTCAGGATAGTTTCAGTTTATCCTGTTGTCCTGGTGACTCATTGATTAGCTTCCTCTTTCACTTTCAAAAGTGTCCTGTCTTAGGTGATAAATTATATGGTCACACTATTTATTAAGCCCTTTGTATGTACCAAATGCTGTTCTAAGTCCGTATATTTAACAACACTGTCTATACAACAGTCCAGTGGAGTAGATTCTGCATTTTACAGATTGGAAAACTGAGGCATAGTTTAAATAACTTGTCCAAGGTATCATAGCTAAGAGGTGGTGAAGCTCGGACTTGAATTCAGGAAGTCTGTCTTCAAAGTCATTGTACTTAATTAGCATATAGATACTGCTTCATGACTGATTAGAATTCCCTATTTGCGGGATATTAAGTGATTTCTGACTTTTTATTCCTGCTCACATATTGTTAGGCTTCCTTCCGGCAAAACCTTTGTACATCTCCTTTATTATTTACTTGGGAAGGATAAATTCCTAGTGAACCCAATTTTCTTGATTCTCAATTCAGTGCTGTTTCAACTCAGTCATGCTGCATGCCTGTTGAATGTGGGTGCTAACTAATGAAGTCTAAGATGATGAGCAGACAGACCACAAGAACGCGGATCAGTTATAGATGATCTTGCTTCTATTACAAAGCAAAAAAACCCAAAAAACAAAAAACTAGGAGAGGCAATATTGAAAAGAGCTGTGTTTCTGTGACTTTCAAGCACATGAAAAGCTGGGGGAGGTTGTAGTTAATTCTGGTCCTTTAAAATCCATGTCTCTCTGGTCTTCATGGCTGACAACCGCTTTGGCTGTCCTTACCTTGGGATTTGTAGCCTCTTGACCCCCAACCCCATCCACCAATAATGACAGTCCACAGGAACTTGCAGTGTTCCTTAAGACAAATCCATAAATCAGCAAGTAAGTGGCAAATTTATCAGGCACCCCCAGCTGGTGAAGAGGCATCTTTGTGACATTAGATCAGAGGCATGTCATCATTTCTTTCTAGAATGGTGTTTGACTGTGATTCCATTGATTTAATCATCTCAAGTCTTTGATTTGCACACGTTGAAAAACTCACTCATGGAGACAGCTAGAGGTTTCCCAAAAATGTTCCTTCTATGCCTGGCTTAAATTTCCTCTAAGGAAGTCCTCATCACTTGAACTCATTCAGCTTCTCAAGCCTAAACCACAGTCATTTGAGCTGTTAGGCATACAATATAGACCAGGACTTGTCTTTTATAATACACAATTCAGCAAATTATATCAAGTGCCCATTTATGCCAAGCACCGTGTTCAATGCAAGGGAAAGGGAAAGGAAAACACTGCCTGCTGCACAATCTCGCGGGGAGACCAATCGGCAATGGAGTTGAGTCAGTCTGTCTTCAAAATGGAGACTGAGGCCAGGCGCAGTGGTTCACACCTGTAATCCCAGCATTTTGGGAGACCAAGGCAGGTGGATAACCTGAGGTCAGGAGTTCGAGACTAGCCTGGCCAACGTGGTGAAATCCCACATCTACTAAAAACACAAAAAATTAGCCGGGCATGGTGGTGGGCGCCTGTAATCCCAGCTACTGGGGAGGCTGAGGCAGGAGAATCGCTTGAACCCGGGAGGCAGAGCTTGCAGTGAGCCTCCATTGCACTCCAGCCTGGGTGACAGAGACAGACTCCATCTCAAAAACAAGCAAAATGGAGACTGAACGGAGGGTCTGTGGGAATGTTAAAGGGCTCACAAAGGAGAAAACGTGTTCAAGCTTATGTTTTGGGGCTTCCAGCGAGCTGAAGATGTTTCCTACTGTGAGCAGCCACAGCACGCTGCTTCCCATTCCACCATATCCTATCACGTTAAACTGCCAGTTTTAGCTCCTATTTTTATTTCCCCTGTTATAAGCTTCTTGATGGTAGGTGCCAGACTTTTATTTATCTTTGTTTCATAAATGCTTTGCTGTACTGCTTACCACCTAGTATGTGAGTACTAAATGCAGTCATGCATCACTTAACGGGACATGTCCTGAGAAATGTGCCGGTAGGTGATTTCGTCACTGTGTGCACATCATAGAATGTACTTACACAAACCTGGATGGCATAGCCCACGACACACCTAGGCTATTTGGTATAACCTATTGCTCCTAAGCTACACACCTGTACAGTAAGTTACTGTGCTGAATACTGTAGACAATTGTAACACAGTGGTAAGTATTTGTGTATCTAAACATATCCAAACATAGAAAAGGTAAACAATATAGTATTATAACCTTATAGGACCACCTTTGTATATGCAGCTCCTCATTAAGCAGTACACAAATTTAATTATCGAATGAAGAATGAATGTTAAATTCCCCCATTTCACGAATAAGTCAAAGAAATAGATGCGGGAGAGTGCTTTATGAGAAACTTTAAAAGTTATTCCAAGTAGAACAAAGAGGACACGCACACACACAAAAAAATATGCATACAGAAAAGAATAGGAAATGTTTGAGGAGCTAAACCTGCGGAGAATGTCAGATTAGTGGGAAACGGTGTCTGAGGAGCCAAGTTCCCATGTATGAGTTCCTATTGCAGTGAAATGCTTTCCCTAACTAGGTGACTAGCTGAAATATGTCAGGGATGGATGAAAGTTCAGATTGCTCAGTGATTTCAGAACCTTGAGTAGTTTTCCATAGATTCTCACTACAGATGTGGGGTGAAGAAAAAGGGGGAAAAGCTTAGACTAGACTTTCCAAAAGCACTTTGTCTAAATTCCTCTTTCTGACCTGTAAAATGGCAGGGAAATCCAGAATCTATTTACTTTGTACAGCAGACAAACACACCATTTCTACTTTTTGGGTAAGTTGGGATTGCTGGTTTGATATTTTAACTTTAAGGATTTGTATTTAGATATTTCATATTTGCTGATCCACTGTCTCTGAGGTAAGGAAAATTAACACACTGTGAAAGGAAGTAAAACTTACCAATAAATCAGTACTCCTTGCTTTTATTTGAAAAGAACATGACTTGAAAAAAATTTTATGAAATCATGTGAGATTTTTATGAAATTTTTATGAAAACGTGAGAAAGATGATATGGTTTGGCTGTGTCCTCATCCAAATCTCATCTTGAATTGTACTCCCATAATTCCCACATGTTGTGGGAGGGACCCAGTGGGAGATTATTTGAATCATGGAGGTGGTTTCCCCCATACTGTTCTTGTGGTAGTCAATAAGTCTCACAAGATATGGTTTTATCAGGGGTTTCCACTTCTGCATCTTCCTCATTCTGTCTTGCCACCACCATGTAAGGCCACCTCCCCAGCCATGTGGAACTGTAAGTCCAATTAAGCCTCCTTTTCTTCCCAGTCTCAAGTATGTCTTTATAGTAGCATGAAAATGGACTAATACAGTAAATTGGTACCAGGATTGAGGTGTTGCTGAAAAAATACCCAAAAATGTGGAAGCAACTTTGGAACTGGGAAACAGGCAGAGGTTGGAACAGTTTAGAGGCCTTAGAAGATGACAGGAAAATGTGAGAAAGTTTGGAACTTCCTAGAGACTTGAATGGCTTTGATCAGAAGCCTGATAGCAGTATGGACAATAAGGTCCAGGCTGAGATGGTCTCTGATGGAGACGAGGAACTTGTTGTGAACTGGAGCAAAGATGATTTCTGTTAGGTTTCAGCAAAGAGACTAGTGACGTTTTGCTCCTGCCCTAGAGATTTGTGGATCTTTGAACTTGAGAGAGATGATTTAGGGTATCTGGTGGAAGAAATTTCTAAGCAGCAAAGCATTCAAGATGTGACTTGGGTGCTGCTAAAGGTATTCAGTTTTATAAGGGAAACTGAGCATAAAAGTTCAGAAAATTTGCAGCCTGACAATGTGATAGAAAAGAAGAATCCATTTTCTGATAAGAAATTCAAGCTGGCAGTAGAAATTTGCATAAGTAACAAGGAACAGAATGTTAATCCCCAAAACAATGGGGAAAATATCTCTAGGGCATATCAGAGGTCTTCTTGACAGCCCCTCCCATCACAGGCCCCTAGACTTAGGAGAAAGTGGTTTCATGAGCTGGGTCAAGGGTCCCCGTGCTGTGTGCAGCCTAGGGACTTGATACCTTGTGTCCCAGCTGCTCCAGCCATGGCTGAAAGGGGCCAACACAGAATTTGGGCCGTGGCTTCAGAAGGTGCAAGCCCTAAGCCTTGGCAGCTTCCACGTGGTGTTGAGCCTGTGAGTACACATAAGTCAAGAATGTGTACCTCCGCCTAGGTTTCAGAAGATGCATGGAAACTCCTGGATGCTCAGGCAGTTTTCTGCAGGGCTGGGATGCCTCATGGAAAAACTCTGTTAGGACAGTGTGAAAGGGAAATGTGGGGCCAGAGCCCCTACAGAGTCCCTACTGGGGCACTGCCTAGTGGAGCTGTGAGGAGGGGGCCATTGTCCTCCAGACCCCAGAATGGTAAATCCACTGACAGCTTGCACCACTTGCCTGGAAAAGCCACACTCAATGCCAACCTGTGAAAGCAGCTGGGAGGGAGACCATACCCTGCAAAGCCACAGGGGTGGAGCTACCCAAGACCATGGGAACCCACCTCTTACATCAGTGTGACCTGGATGTAAGACCTGGAGTCAAAGGAGATCATTTTGGAGCTTTATAATTTGACTGCTCCACTGGATTTTGGACTTGCATGGGCCCTGTAACCTCTTTGTTTTGACCCATTTCTCCCATTTGAACAGCTGTATTTACCCAATACCTGTACCCACGCTGTATCGAGGAAGTAACTAGCTTGCTTTAGATTTTACAGGCTCATAGGCAGAAGGGACTTGCCTTGTCTCAGATGAAACTTTGGACTATGGACTTTTGGGTTAATGCTGAAATGAGTTAAGACTTTGGGGGACTATTAGGAAGGCATGATTGGTTTTGAAATGTGAGGATATGATATTTGGAGGGGCCAGGGGCAGAATGATATGATTTGGCTCCATGTCCCCACCCAAATCTCATCTTGAAGTGTACTCCCATAATCCCCATGTGTTGTGGGTGGGGCCTGGTGGGAGATCATTTGAATCACAGGGGCAGTTTCCCCATACTGTTCTCATGGTAGTGAATAAGTCTCACAAGATCTGACGGTTTTATTGGGGTTTCCACTTTTCATCTTCATTTTCTCTTGCTGGTACCATGTAAGAAGTATCTTCTCCTCCCACTATGATTCTGAGGCCTCCCCCAGTCATGTGGAACTGTAAGTCCAATTAAGCCTCTTCTTCCCAGGCTCAAGTATGTCTTTATCAGCAGTGTGAAAACAGACTAATACAAAGGAACTACAAGAACACTGTCCCTTTCCAAACTTGTTTGCCTTAAATCAATGTAGCCTTAGAGAAACCCACTGACTCTGAGACCAATCTCGTGGCCAGCTGTGTAATAACACAATAATTACAACTACCAAAATAAGAAGTTGTATTCCAAAGAGCTAAAGAAGTCCTATCTCTGAAAATAGTTTTTCTCAAGCTGAATGACTCAGAAACATCTAGAAAAAAAGATTATCACACAAGAAAGTTTGCTCTCATTAGAAAAGAAAAACAGAGGCATTTCTGAAGTTAGCCTTCGTATTATTTATTAAAGGCCTAGAAGATAGGGTGGGTTCTTCAGTAATGGTGAGTAGCTCCTGCAGAATCCACTCACCTCTTAGAGAAAAAACAAAAGTCCTGCCAATTTGTCATTTACCAATACATTCTCTTATGACATCTCTTAATTGGACTATAAACATTCCTCTATTTCCTCCCTATGCTTTTTATTCTGCTTGTTGAAATTAGAAATACTGTAGGTATATATAGGGAAATTCCCAATTGCAAATAGAAGAGATCGTATGAAAACAAATAAATCATCGGGTCACATATCTAGAGAAACTTGGGATATTTAAAACAAGAGTACATTTCCTTTAATTTAAAGAAAATCAGAATAAAGATTTAAAACACACACACACGCACACAACAAAAACGAGTTAACCTACACCCAATAACTGCACTGTCTCTCCATCGGTGAACCTTGTGCTGAAATTGTCTGTCACATCTATCTGCCTTGAAAATTCTGTGAGCAACCTAAGGACTCTGTGAACAAATTTTTAAATTCTGAGCACTTAGCACATAGCAAGTCATCATTTCATATTTGCTAACCTACATCTTTATCAGTCTTTAAGATACAATTAATTGTATAACACACCTTTTTTTTGTTTTTTGAGACAGAGTCTTACTCTGTCACCCAGGCTGGAGTGCAGTTCCATGATCTCAGCTCACTGCAACCTCCACCTCCTGGGTTCAAGTGATTCTCCTGCCTCAGTCTCCCGAGTACCTGGGATCGCAGTCACGCACAAACATGCCTGGCTAATTTTTGTGTGTTTTTAGTAGAGAAGGGATTTCACTACTTTGGCCAGGCTAGTCTCAAACTCCTGACCTCAGGTGATCTGCCTGCCTTGGCCTCCCAAAATGCTGGGATTACAGGTGTGAGCCACCAATGCCTGGCATGAGCCACTGCGTGCAGCCATTAATGTAACACAGTTTTACATGGGAGGCCAAAAAAAGGCACTACATTTGACCACTGCATTTACAAACAACTATTATAAAACTCATCCTGACTTCAAGAATATTAAAATGTAAAAAATATGCCTTCGAACAGAGGAAATCCTGTCATTGTGCTCTAACTGAATTTCTCATGTCATAAACAGACTGGACTTTTGCCTGCATTATGTCAATAGACAAACATTCCTCAGCACCAGTTACATCGACTCAAAGCATCCTACTTTTCCTATACTGCTTTTTCTGAGGCCACTGATCACCTCTAAACATTTGTCTGCCGTGTTTTCCTTGATTTCTCTGTTTCTTTGCATTAAACTCTTCCTCTCAAAATTCTTCACCGGCTGCTATAGCCTTCTATAGGAATTGACCTATAGGTTTGCCCTGGGTAAACCTTCTCTTTACATCCTATAAATATTCTTTTATAATGAACTATTTTATCGGAAACTGGATGGATTCGGGTCAGATATTAACTTTTTCTCAATATACCTCTATATTGTTTGATTTGTTGCCATAAGCATGGATTATATTGGTAATTTAAAACATTTGCTTTTAAGTTTGAGAAACAGTATGGTTTGTTATTTATTTTATATTTTTGGACAAGGGGCTCTGTTGCCAAGGCTGGAGTGTACTGGCATGATCAAGGCTCACTGCAGCCTCGACCTCCCGGGCTCAAGTGTACCTCCCACCTCAGCCTCCTCAGTAGCTGGGACCACATGTGCGCACCACCACTCCTGGCTAATTTTTTTAATTTTTCTTGTAGAGATGGGGATTCTATGTTGCCCAGGCTGGTCTTAAACTCCTGGGCTCAAGCCATCCTCCCACTTCAGGCTCCTGCATAGTTGAGACAGGCACAGCTACCATGTCCAGTTAGTTTTTTTTTTATTATTTGTAGAGATGGGATTTCGTCATGTTGCAAAGTCTAGACTCAAACTCCTGTCCTCAATCGATCCTCCTGCCTCGCTGGGCCTAAGTGCTAGGATTACAGGCATGAGCCACTGTGTCCAGACAATACATTATTTTTAAAAAGCCATGTTGTTGCTTCAATGTCTGCCTCCTTCCCTAGAATACAAGTTCCAAGAAGGGCATATATTGAGGCTGGCTGGTTCACCATGATGGCCACAGAATCTAACAGTGCTTTGAACCCAGAAGATGCTGAACATATTGAGTGAATGCTGTTGACTGAAAAGAACAAAACATGAAAACTGGTTGGGAGACTCAGCACTAACCTTTGCCCAGGAAAAAGATGGCTCTCGGGCCACCTTAGAGAATGCAAAGGGGTAGGGCACACCCGAGCCTGTCTGAGTCAGGGCCCTATTCAAAAGTATCCTGCTAGCAAGGGCTTTGAAACAGGGTAGGTGCTTACAGTCTCTCAAAGGAAGCAGTATTCAGGTTATTGGCGTCTGACTAGTTAAATAGGACCCAAGTCAGGAGTTATAGATGAGTTCAGGGCGTTGTCAATACAGTTAATTAAAAAAAAATTCTGGCTATAATTTTCTAGTTATTATCTTCATTATTAATTTGGCTCCCAGTATTTGCAAAGTAATTTTGTTATTTTTCTTCACATATACGCCCAATTTCCTAGTTGAATCTGCAATCTCCTAAATACAAGGTCTCTTTCATAACTATCCTACATCCTCATGACTCAGTTCAACCCATATCATATGCCCTAGAAATGAATATAGCCAACATTCTTTCATTCAAAGAACATGCTCAGAGCTTCAGTGTTTCTCAGATACCCTCCAACAAGTTTTTAATGTTTAAATAAATGCAGCACATTTTCATGCTTTTATCACCAATGCTTGAAGTTTCATTGGTCTTTAATGTTTTTCTTTGCTTGGAAATATTTGATAAGGTAATTGCAGTGGATGTCTACAATGCTATCTAAACAAATGAAGTAGAATATTTTAATGAGAATATGTGTTATTCATGCTTTAAAGTATACCTGTGTCTTTGTGGCTTTAAATATGGTACCTGCTTAATAAGTTATACGAATTGCCCACTAAGGTATTTTTTGTTCTGAAATAACTAATAGGCTTTTGACATGGGGTTTGAAGTCTTTTCTCTATTTGATGCAGTTTATGTTGGTATTGTTTAGCCACCTCAGGGCTAATAAAATCCAGTGATTTTGCATATGCTAATAGCTAAATCCTTCAACAATTAAAAGTGAAGTAAAATAAGCCCCAGAAATCCTCACTTTCAAAAATCTATAACAAAGACAATATTCAATCTGCAGTCTTGTGAGAGCAATGCTGATTGATCTTTTCCCTCTTAGGAATCTGAATCGTATGTTATACCTACATGACAAGTCAGCTTTTGCTTGTTTCCTGTAATTTAACATGCCGTGAGCTACCCATGTTTCATTTGGGTCAGAAGCTGCCATAAGATAATGTGAATTGAAGCCATTATGTGACTTTAGTAAGATAATGGTTATTAACCAAGATTACCCATTATGATGGTTTCCAGGCCAACAGCATGAAATGAGTTTTTTATCTGAAAAAAAATTAATATTGTTTCTTCCACAGAGATATTTATAAAGTTAAAGCTAATCTACCAATCCAGTTGCCATTCTTAATAGCTTCTGACTTGCTTCTCTTTTCTTTACTATATTCTAACAGTTTTCACTCTAACTCTGCTTGCTTTTTTCCTTTCCTCCCCTTAATTAAAATTTAGCAGATAGTTAAGATTTACTATTTTATTAGAAATAAAATTCACAAATTTACAAAAAACCTTTATGAAATAAAAGAAAGTGGTAATATACTTACAAGTTTTTAAAAAATGAATCCTGTTACCAGTTTAGGAAGGAAACACACTAATTAATAAAAAATATACTCCTATTTGCTTACCAAGGGTTTTGATATCTGTGGGTTATTGAATCAAGAGAAGCTTGACTTAGTTCTTCATACTGTAAAAGGAAGAAAATTAATGTACTATAATTCCAAAGTAAATAGGTGACAGGTCTAAGTATCCATATTTCTAGTCAAAAAGGAAGTCAGGTTGGGAAATGAAATAGGAAATGCTAAATTCAGTTAAAAGAAGATCAGAGAAGAAGACAGTCTTTTGATTCCCGAACAGAGAGGAAAAAAGTACAAGAAGTAAAATAAACAAGACCCTGTGTGCTTTACTTTCCATTTTTGAAAGGAAGGGTGTTGGGTAGCAAGAAGTGTATGATGCGTAATCACTAAGCTGCTTTCCATCTTTATGATTCTATCTCTAAATAAGTGAACATTCTAAACTACTGTTGTCATTAGACTCAAACAGGTTACCTCTTTTCACTTTGCTTTCTCCTTACAGAATCAAAAAAATGTGGTCACAACAATGTAGGAAAGAGCTAGATTATAGACAGACTGTGGTAAAGTGTAGATTTGAAAACTCCTTTCAGAAGGGATAATTCAGAGTATTGATAATGTATTTGGTGGCTTAGAGGGGTTCTTAGATTAAAAAGTAATTCCCACCCCCTCCCATGTGCATGGAAATGATCTGTTATTACTGAATGAATGACTGCTATATACTGACTCCTCTTCTCCAGGAACTGTCAGATGGATGGCACATCTTGTAAATAAGCATGGGGAGTAAAAGTGTCAAATTTATATTGAAAAGCATCTTGGTCTATAATCATTTCTCATGTTTCTATACTAGGATTAAGAAACCATGACATGAATTATCAAAAAGTATTTCACTTCAGTTGTGGGTGCATTTTTTACTTACATTAGTATGGGATGCAATATTCATAACATCTCAAAAGTGGCAAAATCCTATTATAAAATGTCAGCATTAAAGGAATGACGTTACTTGGTACTTTTAAATTCTCTTCTCTCCTCTTCCTTTTCCCTCAAGTTTCAGTTTAGAATGACTTTCCTTATTGACTACCACAGAGTTTTTTGTGCTTGAGAAGGCAAATTCATTTATTTGTGTCATCTTCTCAGGGATAAAGACCTGAAACCTTAATCTCTTCAATATTCACACATCAGTTGAATAAACAAAGGAAGGCACAAGATAAACAAGGTCACTATTCCACAGAAACTTTGAAAACAATCTGCATATAATGGAAAGATCATGGGACAGCTTTTTTTTTCAATTGATTCCTAACAGGATTCCCTGAAAATTGACCTTATCCATTGACTTATAAGTAATTTTATTATCAGCTTCTGGACAAATTTTGCAGGACTTGGATGGTCTTTAGTTTTATGCTATTCTTATCTTTAATAACCCAAAATTGCATCTTCTTAATTGGGGAAGACCTTTCTCAGAAACAAAATAACACATCTTTTTTCCATTCCTCCTACAGATATCAGTCCCTATAAACAATTTGTTATCTAAAATAAGCTGGTCCTTCTCTATCTTAATTTATTAATGAAATACATCATGATTTATTTGGACATCTATGCTTGCTGTAGTGTTGAACCTAATAAAATTCAGACTCAGATAAATCATTTTTTTACTGGCAAATCATTCCTAAGAGTAAAGATTAGTTTCAAAACCAATTCAATATCTTCATAGAAATGGGTAACAATTAGTATATTTTCTATCTTAAATCAATGAGAACCTTTTACACTTATTTTAAATGTTTTAACAAAATAATTACAACTCCAATTTGGATATTTCCTACAGAACAATCTTCAAATAAGTCTATGTATTAACAAAAGGGAAATACCTGCTAACTACATTCACATACTGTGAGTTATGCAATTTCTAAAATGAGTAAAATCTGTTAAATTTGAGTTAAATTAATTGTAGACATTTGGGGCACATTCTAGTTAAAAATTTAAATCATTGCTTAAGACTTTCACTTTTAATCTCTAAACTCTAGTCTAGTCCTGATACATTTAGGAAGTCTTTTGGGGACTGTTCCTGAGGAATCCTCTTGCTTTGTTGCCATCATCCAAGATGCTTTTCTTAGTATATCCAATTTTTACTTTTCTTACTAGAAAGAACAATTTTCCATCTCTATAACTATGAGGTCTTTCTCACCCGTAGAACGAATACAATGGCAATGTAGTTTGAGAATGCATAGACACTAAGGGTTTTCTTCTGTAGCCTCCTCCTTGGTAACATAGAGCTCTTAGTACCAAACATTTGAGTGGAAAATTCCCTACGGCTATCTTTTCTTATGCTAATGCGTTTTTTTCCTTCATTTGCCTCAATTTGCAAAATATTACTGTTAACCTCTTAGGTGTCTTTCTTCCCACAGTCTGTGAGAAACATTTCCATTGTTGCAGCAGGGTCACCAAATTGCATAATGTTGCCTATTCTAGATTGGAACTATTACAGGGAGAAAGGGGACATAAAGACCTTTGCATGAATGGAGCATTTGAAATATTCATTTTACATTCAGAGCATGAGTAGAAACAAAACAATTCTTTCTGAAAAATGTTGGTGGTTAAGGCATGGATTCTGTGATGCATTTCTCTTGTTAAAGGAAAAAAAATGTTCAATGCAGAGACCCATACATACTTCATTTTATGCCACATTATAGATGGCCTTGAGTACCAACATTAATGATATCCTAGTCTCTCTTAACTGTAGTTTTTAAATAATCTGAATTAATTCATCACCTTTCAGCGACAGACTAAACATTGGGTTCTGTGAGTTTGTTCACTGTGACCCCAGTTATCTCTGCTTTCTGGGGAGTATCCAAATAATGAGCAACATAGTCTCTCACGTTTCTAGTGTGCTTATAACACTATAATTTAAAAATCCATGCAGGCAGGAAAATATACTATATAGAGACATTAATACTAGATCCAATTTGTTGAGCATGTTAAGTGCTTTACACATGTCTCAATCCATTTAATAGTACTCTAAGGTATTAGTGTTATCCTGTGGATAGGTAGATTTTTTATTTATTTATTTTTGGAGACAGGGTCTCACTCTGTCACCCAGGCTAGAGTGCAGTGGCACAACCTCGGCTCATTGCAACCTCTGCCTCCTAAGTTCAAGCAATCCTCCCATCTCAGCCTCCTCAGTAACTGCGACCACAGGTGCACACCACCATGCCCAGCTAGTAGTGAGAGGGTCTTGCCATGTTGCCCAGGCTGGTTTCAAATTCCTGAGCTCAAGCTATCCATCTGCCTTAGCCTCCCAAAGTGCTGGGATTACAGGTATGAGTTACTGTTCCCAGCCAGTAGGCAGAATTCTAAAAAAGCACCCAAGATTCTCACCCCCTGGTATACACACGTTCTCTCAGGTATTCAACTGAATACAAATCTAGGCGCTACTGTGAAGGATTGTGCAGATGTAATTAAAGTCCCAAATCAGCTGACTTGGAAAAAGGGAGATTATTCTCAGTGGGCCTAAGCTAATCAGGAGAGCTCTTAAAAAGACCTAGCCTCCTCTTGGCAAAGGGGATTTGAAGCATGAGAGGGATTTGACAGGAGGGAGACTCTCCGCAGCTGGCTTTAAAGATGTGGAGGGGTCAGCTGGGTGCAGTGGCTCACGCCTGTAATCCCAGTACTTTGGGAGGCCGAGGTGGGCAGATCACGAGGTCATGAGATTGAGACCATCCTGGCTGACATGGTGAAACCCCAGGTCTACTGAAAATACAAAAAATTAGCCGGGCATGGTGGCAGGCACCTGTAGTCCCAGCTACTTGGGAGGCTGGGGCAGGGGAATGGCCTGAACCCAGGAGGTGGAGCTTGCAGTGAGCCGAGATTGCGCTACTGCACTCCAGCCTGGGCAACAGAGCAAGACTCCATCTCAAAAAAAAAAAGATGTGGAGGGGTCATGGAGCGAGGTGCCTGGGTGACCTCTGAATGTTGAGAATGGCCCCTGGCTGACAATCAGCAAAGAAACAGAAGTACAACTTCAGCTCTACAACCACGAGGAACTGAAATCTTCCATAACCATATGAACTTGGAAGAGAGCTCCAGCCTCAGATGACTTCACAGCTATAGTTAACACCTTCATCTTTGGGAGATCTGAGTGGAGAGCCCAGTCATGCCATCCCTGGATTTCTGACCTACAGAACTGTGAGCCAATAAATGAGTATTGATTTAAGCTGCTAAATTTGTGGTAATTTATTATGCAACAGAAAACCAATATATTCCCATTTCATAGATGGGAAAACTGAGGCATTATAAAAACCGGCATTTGGACTAGCATGCAAGGGTAGAAAAGGGAGAATATAAAAAATTCTTCAACTGGCTATTTTAGCTTGAAAGCCACATTCGATTTTCATTACGGTCATGTATTAGTCCGTTTTCACACTGCTATGAAAATATTCCCTGAGACTGAGTAATTTGTAAAGGAAAGAGGTTTAATTGACCCCCAGTTCCACCTGGCTGGGGAGGCCTCAGTAAACTTACAATCATGGTGGAAAAGGAAGCAGGCATGTCTTACATGGTGGCAGGCAAGAGAGAGGGAAGAGGGAAGCCCCTCATCAAACCATCAGATCTTGTGAGAACTCACCATCAGGAGAACATCATGGGAGAAACCACCCCCACAATCCAGTTTTCTCCCACCAGGTCCTTTCCTCGACTGATGGGGATTATGGGGAATTACAATTCTAAATGAGATTTGGATGGGGACACAAAGCCAAACCCTATCAGGCCACAAACATAGATTTGCCCTGAGAAGCAATATGAATGCTAATTGCCTCACTAATTCTCAGAGAAAAGGCATATTTTTCAATGCTGTTGGTGGAAACAAAAAACAAAATAAAACAACAACAACAAAGGTAAATTTTTTTTTTTATTATTATACTTTAAGTTCTAGGGTACATGTGCATAACGTGCAGGTTTGTTACATATGTATACTTATGCCATGTTGGTGTGCTGCACCCATCAACTCGTCAGCACCCATCAATTCATCATTTATATAAGACTGGAATTAATTTTCTTGGGAATTGTTATGATTTGTAATGAATGACCAGCCATTCTGATATCAGCCCTTTACCCAGAGCTGGTTGATGATTCCTAACAGGGTCTGAAATCTGAGTGGACTATTCAAGCAACAGAAAGCTATACAAGTGCTTCCAAGTCACTGTGTGTGCTCAGTGCAGAGTTTCTGAAATACCATCAAGGGCCTATTTTGCAACTGTACTCAGCCTTGGAGTTTTCTAATGTGTTTGCCACTGTTGTTAATTCTAAGGTCAGAAAGTTTGCTCCCAAGTTAATTGTCCAATTAGCTCTACAACTATGGGTTGTAAAACAAGCATTGTGAACATGAGATTTGATATGAAGGAGACTGTGCCCAGTTTCCTTAAGTTTCCATTTTTAAAAAAAAGGTACATAGTTTTGAATGATTTTATTGAATAAGCTGGAAGTGGACTAATTGCCAACCTAATACACACTTAAAATTCATTACTCTTTATCTGCAACTTGGTCTCTCAACAAAGACACTGCATGAGAATAGAATAGATTCCAGTCTCCATTTCTCATCATTTACCGATAATCATTTACCCCATGATAAGCACTAGAAGATGGTGGGTGGGGGCTGGGATTGATGTTGTCAATACAAAGACACATACAACAGATCTCAGATCTCAAATTGCTTAAAGCCATTGGAACATTGCTAGGACTGTGTAGTACAATTACTGACAATAATCGCACTAAACTTCCACAAAGAAACTTTCCTATGAATTCTTCCCAAGTGGGTGGTCATAGTGGATTCCTATAGCATATATTTTCAGTGTCATTTCTTTGTGCCTAAACACAGAGCTGAGACCATGTAGTGGGGGGCCCCCTATATTTAATGAACTATTCCTAAACTTCCCCAATTAAAGTTCCTTGGTTTCCCAGATTTAATCCTGGGAAAAGAAATCTCCAGGTTTCTGGTATCATTTGCTATGCATGCTATGCATTTTTGTCAACATAGCTGAGATACCCTGGGAGTGTTGTATATGAATAATAGGGAAAACTACAGTCATAAATTTACAATGATTTAAGAATTTCCTCCAGTGATCTTAAAAAGACAGGATTAATGCCAGATTTAGAAAACAGATGTCCTGGTATTTGATCCACCTGTGCTTGGGATATTGGCTCACACACAAGTTTCAGAATTCTTTGACAATATACTTAACAGCCTAGCTATGGAGTCATACCACACTTTTACTAGCACCTATTCTAAGTTATAGCATCTTTTCTTAGCTTTGTATGTCACTATCATCAAATAGCATTTGTTGAAAAATCTATGACATATGCTTAATTACTAACTTTAAGAAGCTTAATTTTTTTAAAGGTGATATTTACATTTAGACACATACTCCAGATATTGTGTCAAGCCTTAACAAGAATTCATAACTACCACAATGTATTTTTAGCCTGCCTAAATTAAGGGATAAAATCATCTACAAAGCTTTACATTACTTTGAGTTATTTTTATTTCCTTTTTTCGCCTAAATGTTCACATCCTAACAAATGATGTGACAATTAGGACTTTTGTTTTCCAATTTGCCAATAAGTTTCTAGAAAGTCACCTCTAAAAGACAGAGAAAGCCCTGTGTTTAGTTGAGAGGCCAAGTAATTGGGGCTGGGATGCCCACTGGAATGTGGCAGCATCGCTGGCTACCAACAGAGAGGCTTCCCATTCCAAACTCATTATTCTTTGTGGAACCGCTTTGAACACACTACAGAGCACACATCAGTGATACACGCCTCCCTTGATGTTTCCATGGTCTGTTAGAAAAAGGAAGCATCAAACATAAAATTTATTTTCTGGAAATTTAGATATAAGTAAAATTTTATAAGGAAATTGTTTCCTTCAATGTATTTGAGAATCCTATAAAGCAAAGCTTTGTAAAATGGAGAAAATGTAACATCTGCATATAAGGAGGTTAATATATTATTTTCAAGAAAAAGGAGGGTGAAAGAAAAATGTTTCTTCCGCCTCACAGATGGTCAGCATGTGGTACTCTCTCACTAAAGCCTTCTGGTGGTATCATAAGACATATTACTTTATACAGCCCTTAAGGATGAAAGGTGCTAATGTAATTATTTTTATGTTAAACCACAAACTGTTAGGATGCAAATAACTATAAAGTAAAAAGTGAGAACTAAACACACACTCATCTGGAAAGAACAGCAGCCCTCCAAAGACATGCCTAATTTTAGAAAAGCTATTTTCTATTTTGCGTTTATAACTTAGTTGAAAATGGAAGCTTTATTATGTTTCTAAAATTGTCTCTACTGATAACAACATCTGGAGATTAGGAATTTTAATGAGACTCAAAACTGCTGGCTCTTTTTATGATGGCTCTAGATGAACCCCAAGGTAAATGAGAATTTGGCGATAAAAATGCAGAAATTCTGAAATATGTATTTTGGTGGTCTACAGACTTATCAACTCCATGCTGGCAATACATTTTCCCTAGATGAATCTGAAAACACTGTTGTGTAGGAGCTTGAAAGACTGCATGGAGTTAGTGCAAGGAAAGAGGGTTTGACCTGGTGAGAACTCACTCTCTTGTTTTTTTCCCCCATAATGCCAATTATTGTATTTGATATGTTTTGAAAGGCAATAAAGTGCTTACAAAATACAAATTCAAAACAACTACTATCAAGAGATGTCTTATGTCAAATATGTGGGTGGTATCATCTCTACATTTTGTTTGTTTGTTTATTTATTTTTGAGAAAGTCTCAAAATTCCAGCCTGGGCAACAGGCTGGAATGCAGTGGTGCAATCTTGGCTCACTGCAACCTCCACTTCCCAGGTTCAAGCGATTCTCCTGCCTCACCCTCCCAAGTAGCTGGGATTACAGGCGCCCGCCACCACACTCAGCTAATTTTTGTATTTTAGTTGAGACAGGGTTTCATCATGTTGGCCAGGCTGGCCTTGAACTCTTGTCCTCAAATAACCCATCTGCCTCAGCCTCCCAAAGGATTGGGATTACAGGCATAAGCCACCATGCCTGGCCTCTACTATTTCTTTTGATATTATAAAAGAAGTATATCGTGTGCAAATGATGCACAGTGGGACGCTAGGAGACAATTGATGGAACCATGTAGAAACTAATGCATACCTTATAAGAGAAAGCAAGTAGGTTTGACCCCAGCATGACCCTGCCTTAGAGGAAAATAACACAACTGTGTACGTTATAAAGTGGCTCCAATCTAATGTTCTGATCTCATTGTCTATCATTGTATTCCTCCGAGTCCTTGATTTCACATGGCCTGATATTCCTCCGAGTCCTGTATTCCTCAGAGTCCTTGATTTCACATGGCCTGGGTTGAAATTCTGGCTCTATCACTTACTAGCTCTGTGGCCTCAGGCAAGGAACCTTGCCTGTTATACCTCAGTTTCCTCAGCTGTAAAATCATCCCAGTACCATTCTTATTAAACAATCAATTGTAGCTCTTTTTATGTTTACCTTCTATAAATAAATTCACAGTGAGCAAAATGTCTAATAAACCAACCTTGTATCAGTTTATTCTATAGCCATCAAGAAATTCAACATTTCATCAGAAGGCTGTTCAAATGTCCATAAAACCGTCACAAAGAAGCTCTATTTCATGACAGCGGAACTTGTGACAGTTAAAAATGAGGCAGAGATTTCAAAGCCTCAAAATTTTGTTTTTTGTTACCTCATATTACATATAAATATGTTGGTGAGTTCCCATCATTCTCCTTATTACCTCATATAGTTTTTTAAAAATATGTAATATATTGGTTATATGATTAATTGATTTAATATTTTCTTTGGGATCACACCCGTGAAGTTAGTCATCATGTCCAGTGTAACATTGTTTCTGTGAGAAAACTAAATGACTTAAATCATTTTGTCACAAGGTCAGAGCACAGGTGCAGAAAATGGACATTAGGAAGCCAGCAGACCCCGTTGAGGTTGGGGTTAAAGAAAGGCCAGTGGAGAGGAGACACAACCAGCTAAGCAGCAGTTAGAAAAGTTCCCCAGTTTAGCATGGGATTGAAACCAAATCAACTGTTTCAACTGTCTCCATATATGCTTGCAGAAAGAACATATATAGTTTGATAGAGACCAAATCCATTTTTTTAAAGAATGTGCTGCTCTTAAATCCGAGATGATAAAAGTAATGGTCTGTCCTTGTTTATACATACATTTATGATTATTGCATAGTAACCCATGTAAGAGTCAGTAGGAAATAACTAAACATTAAAAAATCCAGAAGAGAAACTCAATCTTGTGATTTTTACTGTGACCTCCACAACGTGGGGGAAGCTTTTCAGGTGTCACTCAGCATGAAAGTTATTATCTTCCTGCAAAAAGCCAGATGATCTGCAGAACCCCTCCTAGTGCCCCAAATAGGAGAGACCATTCCTCGGTAGGAGGCAGCTGCTCCAGGCATTTTACCAAGACTCTATTGGAGGTGCCTGAGCGTCCTTAACCACCAGTCTTATATAAACCTGGAGCAGTAAATTAGGCAGAGCAGCTGTTAGAGCTATAAAAATCCAGGAGATGAAAGTTTTGCTTAAAATCCAAGCTCTGAGCAATTGCCATGAGAGACACTGAGGAGTCTCTGCAGTTAGACTAAAACAGGAAGTGACCATTTTGATTTGGATTATTATGGGACAAGGAAAAGCAAGGGATATGGAAAGGGTCTATAGACAGATAAAGTGGAAAACGAACAGGAAGTGGATTGAGACATTTCTCAAAGTGACGCCACACTGAGAGCTTTACTAGTTCCCTTGTGAGGAGGGCCCTGGGTTAATGCCACCACTCTTGTATAGTCTCTGTAATTAGGAGTATGTTTGAATGCATGGAGTGTATGTGTATGTATCGGCTCAAGTGTCAATTCATGCACCACGTCTGATTTTTTAGAAGTAGCTGCCTGAAGCCCAGGGTCAATAAGGAATCAAAGTCTGAGTCTACACTCCAAAAATGATACTGTGAGCTGGGCACGGTGGCTCACATTTGTAATCCCAGCACTTTGGGAGGCCGAGGCAGGAGGATCACTTGAGCTCAGGAGTTTGAGACCAGCCTGGGCAACATAAACCTTGTCTCTACCAAAAAAAAAAAAAAAATTATCTGGGTGTGGTAGCATGTGCCTGTAGTCTCAGCTACTCAGAAGGCTGAGGTAGGAGGACTGTGTCAGCCCAGGAGATGGAGGCTGCAGTGAGGGGGAGCATGCTACTGTACTCCAGCTTGGGTGACACAGTGAGACCTTGTCTCAAAAAAAAAAAAAAAAAAAAAAGATTTTGATCGGCCTTGGAAAGAGAGAGGTATGCCTTAGATGCAGAGGAGGAGATGAGTAGACCCAGTGACAAAACTTAAATCTTAACTGTTAAGGAAATTATAGATGCTTCAATTTCAATGCTGGTATGTGTGGTCATTCTCAGTGAGTCTTTTTTCCCTCCTATTATAAAGCTCTAAGTCCAAGGAGCTTTAAGGTATTGTTCAAGATTGTTCTCTGAGACAGCTAGACCCTTGAAAACAATTACTATTAAAATACTGGGGCTAAGAAAGTACACAGATGACAAGCAACATCCCTTATAGTATATTCCAAGCAGTTTCTGAGCGTGCCACAGCTGGGGAAGAAAATCACTATGTGGCTCACAATCTCAGAGACAAAGAGTTCCCCATTACCCAGCAGGGCAGTGATTAAAAGCAATCCATGAAATACTAACTAAAAATACAGAATAAATACATTCCTGGAAGGCTAACTCGTGGCTATTATCTCTTTTGGATTCCCAGCTTGCTTTGAAGACCAAGGAATGCTTGATTGCAGTTCATTTGAGCAGAAAAATGGGTTCTTAAGTTAAAGATAAAGAAGGAAGAGAGGCTATACACACTCAAGATGGTCTGACAGATTGAGGGCTGTGTCTGAGAGCGGGGCATCATAACCCAAGGAGAAACACCAAGACAACAACATTTCTGGACTTTATTCAAACCAGCTGCCTTGCTTTGGGGCTGGACTCTTCTTGCTGGTGGCTAGTTTGATATTTAATCAAATTTTGGATTTTCATTTTTATTGCCTAAGTGGAATAGGACACAGTTTAAGAACCTAAGCATTCATTATACTCAGCTTGTCACACGCTCAGAAACTGGTCTCCTTTGGAATATGCTGTAAGAGACATTGCTTATCATCAGTGCATTTTCTTGGCCCTGGCGTTTAAACATATTACATTAAATATTATATTAAATTTAATGAATTACATGAAATACAACCACAACAGTACTAATAGCTAAAATCTGGATGTCAGCGTGGTGCCAGGATCGCGCCCAGTGCATTCGTTGGGTTCTCATATTTAGTCCTCACAACATAACAATATGAAACACATATAGGGCTTGATACATGCTAGTTACTGCTTCTAGTGCTTTCCTAATATTAATTTATACACTGTTTACAACAGCCCATTATCTGAGCAAAGACGATTCAAAGGCCTGCCTAGAAAAAAATATTCTAGAACTAAGATTTCATAATGAAGACATTGACGCACAGAGGCAAATGAACTTAACCAAGGTCACACACAGCTAGCAGGTGGCAGAACTAGGATAGAAATTTAGACGATCCTGTGAAGTGGGCCTCTGAATACTGCCACGTAGAAGAGGCACAAACAAAGATGCCGAGAGGTGAACTGATTTGCCCAAGGTCACAGAGCTAGATCTAGATCAGAGTGTAACCTCAAAGACTGTGCTCCCATCCACCCTCCTGAACTGCCACAGTTAGGGCCAGAAAAAGGTTTTTCTGGCCGGGTGTGGTGGCTCACACCTATAACCCCAGCACTTTGGGAGGCTGACGCAGATGGATCACCTGAGATCAGGATTTCGAAACCAGCCTGGCCAACATGGCAAAAACCCATCTTTACTAAAAATACAAAAATTAACTGAGTGTAATGGCATGTGCCTTTAGTCCCAGCTACTTGGGAGGCTGAGGCAGGAGAATCGTTTGAACCTGGGAGGCGGGGGTTACAGTGAGTCGGGATCGTGCCACTGCACTCCAGCCTGGGCGACAGAGTGAGACCCTGTCTCAAAAAAAAATTAAAAAATAATAAATGGTTTTTCCTTTTGTTAACCTTTACCAGATGAAACTTAAGAATTTGAGGAAATACAGTTATTGCATGATTGATATATTCAATTTTCAGACAATGCACAGGCCTGCCTGGAAAAAAATATCCAGGTTCTCAGATTTTACTTCTAAAACCACTTGTGCACTCTTCTGTTTCAGAGGAGACACCATGATCTCATGCCTATGTCTACGTAACCAAAAGGAAATAAGACAAGGTTTCTAAAACCCTCTGACAACATACCCTGAATTGTTAATACTGGATACGAAGGCATTATCAGTACAGCGAATCTTAAAGATCTGAGATGCACATGTTAGGTTTGTGGATTACGCCCAGCACAGGCTTCTTTCTTTGCACCACCCACGCATGAAGCAGTGCTAGGAAGGGGGAAGAGTGTATGCCAGTGCCTCAGCCTGAATGTGAATCAGAATGCATGCCAAAGCCAAACACAAACGCTTTTGGATTATCCATGGCTTCATTTTCCTCATACCCTTCCCCTGGTGTATTAAACGGGCTCCAGGAGTGGAGCACATGCATTTATTCACACGTCTTTCTGCAAAACTCAAACCTCTTTATGTCTCAATGAGAAATCAAGCACCCGACATTTCCTTTAGAAGCAAATTCATAAAGAATTCAAGTTAGAAAACAGTACACTATGAAAAGCATAAATTTAAGAGCAATACCTTGATATGGAAGCCACTCTCCAGTCTTGATTTGTTGATAAAATTATACTGTGGTACTCCCCAACCAATTTCACCAGCGTACTCATGTTTATATTTTGCTGGCAAGCTTCTATTTGAGGCAGGCCTCCATAAATATCTGAGATCTCCAGTTTTTTCTAACGCCGGATGCTGTTCTCCTACATAGCAGGTGTGCTCATGAATTTTGGGTAAATAATCCTTTATGTAGTCTGGACCTTTAAAAGACAAAAAGTACTTAAAACTTCTCCACACTTTATTCTAAGATACTTTTGTTGTTTTAACCATTGAAATACTAATAGCCAATAATTATATGGCACTTACTATGTTCTAGGTTCTATTATAAGCCTTTTAGACATGTTAATTCTTATTAATACTTATTTATAATTAATAATTCTTATTAATGCTTATTAGTAACCAAATGAGACTGGTAGAATTTTTTTCCTCCAGTTTATGTATGGGGAAAATGAAAGATTGGTTACTTGTCCAGAATTATAGCTAACAAGGTCTTTGTACCCAGACAGCCTGATGCAAAGGTTGGGCTCTTAATTGACCCATTAAACTACTTTGTGTATCATCAACTTACTATAGACACGGGCTGGATGTGGTGGTTTATGCCTGTAATCCCAGCACTTTGGGAGGCCAAGGTGGGTGGATCGCTTGAACTCAGGAATCTGAGACCAGCCTGGATAACTAGTGAGACCCTGTCTCTACAAAAAATAAAAATTAGCCAGGCATGGTGGCACACACCTGTGGTCCCAGCTATTTGAGAGATGGAGGTGAGAGGATTGCTTAAGCCCAGGAGGTGGAGGCTGCAGTGAGCTATGACTGTGCCACTGCACTTCAGCTTGGGCAATAGAGCAAGATCACCTCAAAAAAAAAAAAAAAAAAAAAAAAAAAAAAAAGACATGATATATACTAAAATTTCTCATATGCCATATTTGCAGGATGTAGGCCTTCAGATATTGAGGTGTTTTATCTAGGTAGATAAAAATCTGAAATGAGTATTAGAATACTCCCCAAATGTATTAGCAAAAAATTGAAAAATGGAGAAAATTGTTAGATGAGGGTAAGCTTATAACATTACCAAAGGCAGAAGTATTTGTATTTTAAAAGTAAAATAATTAACAAAAAAAAAAATCAATGAATTATAGAAATAGGTGAAAAAAGCAGAAATAAGAGAAGGTCTGGGAAAAGATTAAATTTTTTTACTATGATATTTTAAGTTCTGGGGTACATGTGCAGAACATGCAGATTTGTTACATAGGTATACACGTGCCATGGTGGTTTGCTGCACCCATCAGCCCATCATCTACATTACGTATTTCTCCTAATGCTATCCCTCTCCTAGCCCCCCACCCCCTGACAGGCCTCCGTGTATGATGTTCCCCTCCCTGTGTCCATATGTTCTCACTGTTCAACTCCCACTTATGAGGGAGGACATGAGGTGTTTGGTTTTCTGTTCCTCAGTCACTTTGCTGAAAATGACGGTTTCCAGCTTCATTCATGTCCCTCCAAAGGACGTGAACTCATTATTTTTCATGGCTGCATAGTTATTCCATGGTACATATGTGCCACAACTTCTTTATCCAGTCTAACATTGATGGACATTTGGGTTGGTTCCAAGTCTTTGCTACTGTGAGTAGTGCTGCACTAAACATATGTGTGCTTGACACATATGTTTGTCTTTGACAAACCTGACAAAAACAAGAAATGGGGAAAAGATTCCCTACTTAATAAATTGTGTTGGGAAAACTGGCTAGCCATATGCAGAAAACTGAAACTGAACCCCTTCCTTACCCCTTATACAAAAATCAACTCAAGATGGACTAAAGACTTAAATGTAAGACCTAAAACCATAAAACCCCTAGAAGAAAACCTAGGCAATACCATTCAGGACATAGGCATAGGCAAAGATTTCATGACTAAAACACCAAAAGCAATGGCAACGAAAGCCAAAATTGACAAATGGGATCTAATTAAACTAAAGAGCTTCTGCACAACAAAAGAAACTATCATCAGAGTAAACAGGCAACCCACAGAATAGGAGAAAATTATGTTATCTATCCATCTGACAAAGGGCTAATATCCAGAATCTACAAAGAACTTAAATAAATTTACAAGAAAAACACACCTTATCANATTCAGGACATAGGCATAGGCAAAGATTTCATGACTAAAACACCAAAAGCAATGGCAACGAAAGCCAAAATTGACAAATGGGATCTAATTAAACTAAAGAGCTTCTGCACAACAAAAGAAACTATCATCAGAGTAAACAGGCAACCCACAGAATAGGAGAAAATTATGTTATCTATCCATCTGACAAAGGGCTAATATCCAGAATCTACAAAGAACTTAAATAAATTTACAAGAAAAACACACCTTATCAAAAAGCGGGTGAAGGATATGAACAGGCACTTCTCCCAGACATTTATGCAGCCAACAAACATACAAAAAAAAGTTCATTATCACTGGTCATTAGAGAAATGCAAATCAAAACCACAGTGAGATACCATCTCACCTCAGTTAGAATGGCGATCATTAAAAAGTCAGGAAACAACAGATGCTGGAGAGGATGTGGAGAAATAGGAACGCTTTTACACTGTTGATGGGAGTGTAAATTAGTTCAACTATTGTGGAAGACAGTGTGGCAATTCCTCAAGGATCTAGAACCAGAAATACCATTTGACTCAGCAATCCCATCACTGGGTATATACCCAAAGGATTATAGATCATTCTACTATAAAGACACATGCACATGTATGTTTATTGTGGCTCTGTTCACAATAGTGAACAGTGAATAGTGAATAGTGAATACTGACTTGGAACCAACCCAAATGCCCATCAATGAAAGACTGGATAATGTGCCACATATACACCATGGAATACTACCCAGCCATAAAAAAGATGAGGTCATGTTCTTTGCAGGGACATGGATGAAGCTGAAAACCATCATCCTCAGCAAACACAAGAATAGAAAACCAAACACTGCATGTTCTCACTCATAAGTGGGAGTTGAACAATGAGAACACATGGACATAGGCAGGGGAACATCATACATTGGGTCCTGTTGTGGGGTGAGGGGCTAGGAGAGGGATACCATTAGGAGAAATACGTAATGTAGATGATGGGCTGATGGGTGCAGCAAACCACCATGGCACATGTAAACAAACCTGCATGTTCTGCACATGTACCCCAGAACTTAAAAGATAATAAAAAACTTTTGCAGCTAGCTCAAATAAATGCATTTTTAAAAAAGAGATAGGGTCTTGCTATGTTGCCCAGGCTGAAGTGCAGCAGCTATTCACAGGTACAATAATAGTGCTCTAAAGACTTGAACTCCTGGGCTCAAATGATTCTCCTGCCTCAACCTCCCAAGTAGCTGCGACTACGGCACATGCCACCAAGCCCTGCTAAAATTGGTAAAGTTAATCATGTGAATGTGAAAGACCTAAGACTTTCTGTAAGAAATGGTACTTACTGATGAAAGATAAGACAATGAAGCTACTGGCCCAGGAAGAAGTTCAAAAACCCCATAACCAAAATGAGTGTAGACCTGTATGGGCAGACTGGGAACAGAAAGAAGGAACTTCATTTCTTTTCCAAAAGTTAACCAAAGACCTTGGAGAGAGAATCTGTGTTGTGGTGACATTGCCTCAGTCCTTTCTGGCTCCTGTGGCTCCTTTCATCTTGCTCTTAAATCAGGGAGCTCAGTATTTGCAGAAAGTGCAAGGTGGGCAAAGGCTTTGATCCACTGCGCCTGACATGCGGACCAGGTACTCTTGATAGGATGGTAAACGTGTAACAAGACTGTGCTCAGAAAACGAATCTCAGCTTTCCAAGGAAGCCGAAAATGTGAGGGTTTTTCAGAAACAATTTTAGCAGGTGTTTTCATAGCTTCCTAATCACCATCACTCCCCAAGAAAATTGAGTATTCACTGAGTGGCTAATTTCCCCTGATGAATACATCGTGGCTTCAGTTTTATTTGCTTCAGGTTTTCACTTAGATGGAACTACTTTGATAAAGCATAGAATTGTCAGAGCATGAAAACCTGTTTTCTCTCTCCATATGACAGGTGTTGAGGTCTCCTTTACAAAACTCTGTCAAAAGGAACTTTTTGCAATCTCTTCTAAACAGTGAAATATGGAAGAACTGTATTAGTCTTTTTGGAATTGCAGTGTATGTTTAAGCCAGTTTTTAAATTTTATTTTACTCTGAGGTGTATCCTTCAGAAGATACTTTTTTTCCTTTTCAGAAACAGGACCTTGCTTCACCCAGGCTGAAGTGATGCAATACTAGCTCACTGCAGCCTTGACCACCTGGGCTCCAGGGTCTCAGCCTCTCGAGTAGGTAGGACTACAGGTGCAGGTCATCACGTCTGGCTAATTATTATTATTTTTATTTGTAGACATGGAGTCTTATTGCCCAGGCTGGTCTCAAACTCCTGGCCTCAAGTGAACCTCCTGCCTTGGTCTTCCAAAGTGCTGAGATTACAGACATGAGCCACTGTGCCCAGACTCAGACCAGTGTTTTCCCAAATACTTCATCAAATGCTGCTCGCATGAGTGCACCATGAAGGTGGTGGTGTGTGTGGGAGGGATGTCTACAGTCAAAGGCACTTGGGAACACTGCTTGCTACATTTGCCTTGTAGATATTCACAGCATATGAAAGTATATTAAGAGTTCTGATAAGACTTATATGGTAAATAAACTATTTACAGTTACATAGCCCAGTGTTCCCCAAACTGATTTAAACATAGATGGTTTTTCCCTACTGGGTCATTTATATGCGTCCTACTGTAAATGTGAGAGTAGATATTTATCTGTCGTTAGTGCCTTAGTTGCTCTGTGGACTGTAGTAACTTTTTGAAAAAAACTATTACTTGCCGGCTGTCTTGGTTTGTGCTGCTATAACAAAATACCTGAGACTAAGTAACTTGTAAAGAACAGAAATTTGTTTTCATACAGTTATGAAGGCTGGGAGTCCAAGATCAAGGTGCTGGCAGGTCATGTGACGAAGGCTGCTCTCCGCTCCTAAGATGGCGCCTCGTTGCTGCCTGCATCCTCTGGAGGAGAGGAACACCAGGTCCCGACAGGGCAGCTGGTGGAAGGACAAGCAAGCTGGAGGCTTTGTGAAGCCTTCTTTATAAAGGCTTTAATCTCATTCATGAGGGAGGAGCCCTCATGACCTAATCATCTCTTAAAGGCCCCACCTCTTACTCCTATCACATTGGCTGTTAAATTTCAACACCTGAATCTGGGGAGGTGGGCACACTGAAACCATAGCATAAGCTGAGTGAAAAGCACTTCGTGTGAGAAGGTGTGGTGTACATGCTTCGCAACCCAAGTATGTGTGTTTGTGTGTGTGTGCATGTCCAGTCAGTCCAACAAACTTCATCTTTTGCCAACACTTGAAAAAAGGGCTGGGCATGGTGTGTCAGGCACCATGGAAGGCTAAGAAGGGAGGATCACTGGAGTGTAGGAGTCTGAGACCAGCCTCAGCAACACAGTAAGACCCTCTCTCTACAAAAAAAATTTTTAAATAGCCAGTCGCCCGTGGCATGCCCAGGTAGTCCCAGCTCCTCAGGAGGCTGAGGCAGGAGGCTCATTTGAGCCCAGAAGTTTGAGGTAGCAGTGAGCTATGATCATGGCACTCCAGCCTGGGCAACAGGGTGAGTTCCTGTCTCTAAAAAAAGAAAAAAAAGAAAGAAAGAAAAGGACCGAACTACAATGTGTGTTAATAGAGTAGGGGAAAATTCCATCCTTGAAGCAAATGTCTCTTTCTGACCTCTTCTCTGCAGGTTTTTTTTTTTTTTTTTTTTTTCTATTACTGGGATTCTCTGCAGTTTCATTGTCTCATTTAGTTCCTTCATTTATTCTTTCACTGATTTATTCATTTATTCAACATGTACTTATGAACAGCTACTACATGTCAGGCACTGTTCTGAGTGCTTGGAATATAGCAGTGAAAAAAACAAAGGCCGTTGCCTTTATGAAACTGGCATTCTTTGAGAGGCAGGTGCTAGAAATAAACAATTCTTCATCATCTGGATTATCACCATAGCCTCCTTAACTAGTCTTGGCTCTAGTTTCTCTCCTTTCTAATCCATCTTCTACACAGCTGTCAAGAGTGATTTAAAACTCAGATAACATTAAACACTTCCTTTCCTTAAAAACATGAAATCATTTTCTCCAGCGCTTGGGAATTTGTTTCCATTCAGATTTCTCAGGATTGCAGAATAGTGTCTTCCTAATCTGACCATAATACCGTCCATAACCTTTTCTCATTGTGAAACCAAAGCCTACAAGGCTTATTGTAAATGCTTCTATCTATGGAGAACATATCTAATCCCCTCAAGTCAAAATTAAACATTCAGCACGATGTAGTATGGTAGTTTCATTGAATTTCACTTCTTCTTTTCTATATCAAATTTACTGGATCTTCCTCATTTGTAAGCTCTTGGAGGATAAGAGTTGTATCTTATTTATCTCTGTTAATTCTTAATGGCCAGCACCGTGCTTTGAACATAGGAGATCCACAAAAGAAATGCATGTTGAATAAATAAGTGAATTGTTGATTGAACACAGGAATTAAAGAGTTCCATTATAAGACTGAAGATATATAAAGTCATATTGGGTGAGAGGCAATCACTTCTTTAAATTTCCAACGAGCCACTTAATTTCTAGAACTGCCTTAAAACCCTCCTATTCTGGGATTTATGTTAAGATCCTTAAGTGTAAGGTCAAAGGAAGAATTGCTTTTCACTACATTTATTTTTAAGACTTAGAAGGATGAGAGCTCACAGGAATATTATTTCATTTTATAATATTGCCTCATGAGGTCAGTCCTCAATTTCAGTGACCGGATGGAAACCCATCAAAGAAATAAATCAAAAGGAATCAAGTGGACCATGGAAATGAGTGTTTCAATAAGTATATTTGATAATCTGTTGACACCATAGGCATAATTTGCCCATTGAAGATGTGCAGTGCAGAACAGCTGGGCTTGTCAGGGGAATCAAGCCAAGGTAAAGGCCAGAGGGTGGTGGTGGTATTCGAACCTATGAAATGAACTCTAATGGGCATGTCTGACATGTGCACATGGGGGAAGAAAAAAGGAGATACTGCTAGAGATTAATTACTACAACTGCTAATGTGAATAGGCTCTCCATTTCTGACATTTATCACAGAACGGACTCATGGCCTGGAAAATGTTTAAATGCTGCATTTCAATTCAATTGGTACAGTTATGCAATGTGTCTAACCATTGAAAGAATTGAAAGGCTCGGTTTGTCAAATTTCTGAATGAGCTGAATAAACAGCAGGCAAAAGCATCCTTGCTACATACCTTAGTTCTATTCTCAAATGATAAACTTTCTCATTTTTTTCATTTTCTTTTTAATAAAGACAGGGTCTTGCTGTGTTGCCCAGGCTGATCTTGAATTCCTGACCTCAAGTGATCCTCCTACTCTGGACACCCAAAGTGTGGGGATTACAGGCATGAGCCCCTGTGCCTGGACTTCGGTATTATTCTTTTTATTTTTTGTAGTCAAACTATCCTGTGGACAACCTGAAGGCATTAGGGGCAGTGATTACTAATCAAACTGCTTCCAATAATAAACTCTTGGGATTATTGTGTCAATTAGGTAACTGATATAATTATGCTTCAAATTATAAATTGGAATTCGGTCACAAAGAATTAGAGAATTCACCTGACACTTATGCACAGTTTAACTGATGGCTTAAATAATATATTTGGCACCTGGCCCAATACTGGCTCAGTGTGAACAAAGGTCATTATGACATGGCCTCTGTTTTTCTGGTCTCCCATACAATCTAAAGACCATGCTCACCTCCTTTAGAAAACATTTTCTGAGCCGGGCATGGTGACTCACGCCTGTAATCCCAGCATTTTGGGAGGCTGAGGCAGGTGGATCACGAGGTCAACAGATCGAGACCATCTGGGCCTACATCGTGAAACCCCATCTTTACTACAAATACAAAAATTAGCTGGGTGTGGTGGCATGTGCCTATAGTCCCAGCTACTTGGGAGACTGAGGCAGGAGAACCGCTTGAACCCAGGAGGCAGAGCTTGCAGTGAGCCGAGATCGCACCACTGTGCTCCACCCTGGCAACAGAGTGAGACTCCATCTCAGAAAAAAAAAAAAAAAAGGGAAAACGTTTTCTATCCTTCATGGCAAACATTATTATTCACTGAAACTTTAAAGTACAATTTGATCTGTTTCATTTGTGTGCTGAGGTTTCCTAGCCATTTCGTGAGTATGTGTCTTGTCTCTTTGCTTGACAGTTAACCCCTTATTAGTCCCTATTAGAGACTCACACTATGTCTCATTTGCTTTGAAACATCTTTTGCATTCTGGACAGTGCAATGCACGAAGCCAATGCTTAGTAATATTTGCTGAAAGAATGACTGCTTGCTCATTAAATTTGCTGATGTAATCAAAAATGTAAAATTCCATAGTTTTCCTGTTTAGTAGAGAAAGAAGGCAGAATAAAAAATTTTGTAAATATCCTTGGACTTTTAGTTGAAAAGTAAAACTGACCCTCTTGACAAAATTTTGCAACCAAGTGACTCTCCACGTGTCTCCTGAAAGGAAAACCTAAGTAGATAACAAATAAATTACATTTTCTTTATTTTGGCTTGCAATTTTCCTAGCATAAATATGCATGATACAGTCAATTTTATTATAAGAAACTCTCACTATTCACATAGATAGGCTCTAGCTATTTCATGAAAAAAATTAGTAAGATTTGTATATATAGAACTACTAAAAATCCATTTGAGTGCTGCAAGTAATAGGAAATACATTGCAAAATTGATTAAACAATAAAGGAAAGTTATGTCCCATAATAAGATCTTCTGGGGCAGGAGGAGGAATCTGGGGCTGCTTTCTTCAGTAGCTCAATGATGTCTTCAGAATCACAGGCTTTTCCATCTGTGTGCACTGCACCCTCCCCTTACCTCGGGCAAGTTCCCCTAGAGGTCCCTAGGAGGCTGTCACGGTTTCAGGTTCATAGGCAGATACAATGATGTTCAAGAGGGTGTGTGTATGTTCAATCAGTGGGGAAGCCCTTCCTAGAAAACCTCAGATCAATTCCTCTCTCATTCTGTTCACCAGGATTGAGTCATTTGTCTCTTCCTAAAACCAAGCACTGGCAAGGGAACTGGAATTTCGATGACTGGCTTGGATGATTCAGAATTTCATCCTGAGTCATGTGAGGTCAGGGTAGACACCCAAATAAAAAATGGAGGCTCTCTGGAAAGGGAGAAGAGTGTGCTGGCCTCTGGGTAATCAGTTACAAAGCAAAAAGGAAAACAGTCCTCAGAGTAAACACACACAAACACACATACAGACACAAGGCAACTTTTTACTGCTGGTGTGCGATTTACTTTTAAGACCACATGAAATTATTTGAAGTTACTTCTTTTCTCCTCTTTGGTCTTCCTTTCTAGCTAAATCATAATTAGTTTGGTGTTTGTACTATGGTACTTGTGGATATGGCTTTTGTTTTGTTTTGCTTTGTTTTGTTTTGAGATGAAACTTCGCTCTTGTTGCCCAGGCTGGAGTGCAATGGCACAATCTCAGCTCATTACAACTTCTGCCTCCTGGGCTCCAGCAATTCTCATGCTTCGGCCTCCGAAGTAGCTGGGATTATAGGCATGCACCACCACGCCCAGCTAATTTTGTAATTTTAATAGAGACAGGGTTTCACTATGTTGGTCAGGCTGGTCTCAAGCTCCTGACCTCAGGTGATCTGCCCGCCTCGAAAGTGCTGGGATTACAGGTGTGAGCCACCACACCCAGCCAAGGATATGGGTTTATACTAAAGCAATGCCAAGAAATGGAGGCAAGCCAGGGGCTCAGTCAGAAGCTATCCTCACAAAATGCAAGGGATAGGGCAATTATTGGTATTCCTCCATATTCAAGCTCTTTAATTGCTGTTGTTATTGTTTAGAGACAGGGTCTCACTCTGTTGCCCTGGCTGGAGTGCAGTGGCACAATCCTGACTCACTGCAGCCTTGAACTCCTGGGCTCAAATAATTCTCCCACCTCAGCCTCCCAAGTAGTTGTGATTACAGGCATGGGCCTCCACACTTGGCTAATTTTTTAATTTTTTTGGTAGATATGGAGGACTTACTATGTTACCCAGGCTGGTGTCAAACTCCTGGCCTCAAGTGATCCTCCCACATCGGCCTCCCAAAGTGCTGGGATTACTGACATGAGCCACTGTGCCTGGCCTCCATAATCAAACTCTTTGATCTAGAGCAGAGATCAGCACATTTTTTTTTTAAAGGCCAGATACTAAATGTTTTAGGCCTACAGGTCATACATACAATCTCTATCACAACTCCTCAACCCTATCATTGCAGTAGACAATATGTAAACCAGTAAGTGTGGCTGTGTTCTAATAAAACATAATTTATGGACACTAAAATTAGAATTTTATGTAGTTTTTATGGGTTGGGATTTTTCTTTTAATTTTTTTCAACCACTTACAAAGTGAAAGCCCACTTTTAGCTGCATAAAAAAAGGTGGCAAGCCAGATTTAGTAAACCAAGGCATGGTTTACTAAATCCTGATCTACAGCAGTTTTCATATTTGTCTTTTATCTTACACCTCCTTCTTGCATATTTTAGATATGAATGAAGCTTCTCTATTTATTAGACTTAATTGATTACATAACTGCAAAAATAAGTATTTCATTTAAACGGACTATTCTGTAGATTCATAAAAGAGCGTACTTTTTATTTGTACAATAAGAGGTCCCAATGGAGAGTCTTGCTTGACTCTACATTGCCGGTGTCAGTTTGGCCCCATATCATTTCTGCCTTTGTGTTAATTGGTTTTCTCATTATTAGAGTTGTATAAATGACCAGTGAGAAGATGTGAATATAAATTAGATTTGCCAGCACAATAAAAAAATAGAAAAGTGGGGAAGACAGTAAATCATACAGATAGATTGGAAATAACATTAGGTAAGAATCACCCTGGTTTTACCCACACTGGAAAGAGCTGAGAGGTATGCATTGCTGTTTTATTGCTCTGAGTAATGATGGTAATTATGATGTAATCCACAGAGCACAACCAACACTGGACGGGGTGGAAATAGTGCTCTCAATCCTCCACTCTATAATAATATGGGTTGTAAAACATATGTACCATTAAGGCCAGGCGTGGTGGCTCATGACTACTTTGGAAGGCCAAGACAGGAGGATCACTCGAGTCCAGGAGTTCAAGACCAGCCTGGGAAACATAGTGAGACCCTGTCTCTACAAAAAAATTAAAAAATTAATTGGGCATGGTGGCAACCACCTGTGGTCCCAGCTACTTGAGAGGCTGAGGCTGGAGGATTGCTTGAGCCCAGGAGGTCAGGAATTTGAGCCTGCAGTGAGCCAAGATCGTGCCACTGCACTCTAGTCTGGGAGACAGAGTGAGACCCTGTCTAAAAAAAAAAAAAAAAAAGTACCATTGACTTAATACTGGCTTTGCTTCAAAAAGAGAAAAGAAATTTACCACTTTAAGTGTAGGCATTGATAGCAAAGAGCATCACAATTATAGACAAGTTAAATGTAATTTATGAAAATGACACTTTTAGCCTGGATGAAATGTGGCAATTCCCTAGATAAACAGTACATTAGGAAGGGCTTGTCTATTTCTCGATGGCAGTAAGTGACTTCAATTTAGGCCAGGGTAATTTAGACCAGTAAGTGGTATTTCTCAACCTTGTAAATACATAATAAAAGGAAAATAGCTAAAAGTATGCTGTAAGAAAAACATGTGAACCTGCTATCTGGATTATTGAGAAATATTTAATTGTGGAAAGCAAGTAAGCCATAATCAACAGATAGATAATCTTTACATTTTTTTGCTATCTCTTTTGTAAAACCTTTGCCCTTCTCTACTTTAAGACACCCAGGGAATTGGCTGTGCTTCCTGATCATGGAGAAGACTGAAATAAAGTGACTCTTCATTCCAAAAACGGTTTTCACTATGCTGCAGCACTTAGCTTGTAAAATGAATTTATAAACAGGTGAAATAGTAGGTGGGTAAAGCCACATGAGGGTAAAGATTTACAAATTAAATTTATTTATCTGAATATTCTTACTCTGAGGATTTATTTTCCCATCCCTGTAAATAAACATTTTTTTTTTTTTTTTTTTAAAACCTACTTGGTATAATAGAAAGAGCACTTGAACAGGGAAAAATGGCAATTAAGATTTTGGTTTTGACCTTGCTGCCATTGGCATAGAGAACTTGGGAAAGTCATTTCATCTTCCTTGGTTAACTTCAATGTCTTTCTTTTTTTTTTTTTAAGCCAGCTGTATTGAGATGTAATTGACATACAATAAATTGCACATATTTGAAGCATACATCTGTACATTTTTACATATATGTACACACATGAACAGGGTCATCAGATTTAAAGTACAGAATTCCCAGTTAAATTTGGATTTCAGATAAACAATGAATCATTTTTAGTATAAGTATGTCCCAAACATTTACATGGTACATACTTATACTAAAAAATTTATTCATCTGAAATTCAAATTTTACTGGCCACTCTATGTTTTTATTTGCGAAATCGAGCAGCCCTATCCATGGATTCTCACTACAGTTAAGATCAAGAACATATCTGTCATTTTTCCCATACCCAGGCAATCACTTTTCTGCTTTCTGTTACTGTAGATTAGTTTACGGTTTCTAGAATTTGATCTAAATGGCATCAAATAATACAGTAAGCACCCTCTTTTGTCTGGCTTCTTTTTTTTTTTTTTTTTTTTTGAGAGAGAGTCTTGCTTGGTTGCCCAGGCTGGAGTGCAGTGGCGCAATCTCCGCTCACTGCAACCTCCGCCTCCTGGATTCAAACATTCTCCTGCCTCAGCCTCCATAGTAGCTGAGATGACAGGCGCATACCACCACACCTGGCTAGATTTTGTATTTTTAGTAGAGATTTGGTTTCACCATTTGGCCAGGCTGGTCTCAAACTCCTGTCTCAAGTGATCCACCCAACTTGGCCTCCCAAAGTGCTGGGATTACAGGAGTGAGCCACTGGGCCCGGCTTGTCTGGCTTCTTACACTAAGCATAATTATTTTGAGATCATCCGAATTATAACATGTAACAATAGTTTATTCCTTTTTATTGCTGAGTAATATTCTATTGTACAGATATGTAACATTTACCTGTTGACGGACTTTGGGGTTCTTTTCAATTTGGGGCTGTATAAAACTGCTATGAACATTTGTGTATAAATCTTTTCATGGACATTTGTTTTCATTTATCTTGGGTAAATAACTAGAAGTGCAATGGCTGGATCATATGGTAGATGTATAAATTTGTAAAGGAACTTCCAAATTTATTCAACAGTAGTGTCATTTTTACATTCCCACTAGCAGTGTATGAGAGTTCTATCTTCTCCATATCTTTGCCAACACTTGGTCTTCTTAATTGGTGCATTCTAATAGGTACGTAGTGATGCCTCATTGCAGTTTTAATTTGCAATCTCTAATGACTAATCATGTAGAGGATCTTTTGCTTATTTGCTATCCACATATTTTCTTTAGTGAAGTGTTCAAATATTTTGCCCATTTCTTAATTGCTTCATCTTCTTATTGAGAGTTAAGCTTTTTAAAAAACTTTTATTTTAGGTTTGGGGGTACATGTGCAAGTTTGTTGTACAGGTAAACTCATGTCATGGGGGTTCGTTGTACAGATTATTTTGTCACCCAGGTACTAAGCCTAGTACCCAATAGTTACTTTTTCTGCTCCTCTCCCTCCTCCCATCCTCTACCCTCAAGTAGGCTGTTGTTCTCTTCTTTGTGTCTGTGAGTTCTCATCATTTAGCTACCACTTATAAGTGAGAACATTCAGTATTTGGTTTTCTATTCCTGCATTAGTTTGCTAAGGCTAATGGCCTCCAGTTCCATCCATGTTCCCACAAAAGACATGATCTCACTCTTCCTTATGGCTGTGTAGTATTCCATGTTGTATATGCACCATGTTTTCTTTATTCAATCTATCATTAATGGGCATTTAGGTTGATTCCATGTCTTTGCTATTGTGAGCAGTGCTGCAATGAACATTTGTGTGCACGTGTCTTTATGATATACTAATTTATATTCCACTAGTTTTATACCCAGTGATGGGATTGCTGCATCAAATGGCAGTTCTGTTTTTAGCTCTGTGAGGAAGTGCCACCCTGCTTTCCACAATGGTTGAACTAATTTACACTCCAACCAACAAGTGTTCCCTTTTCTCTGCAACCTCGCTAGCATCTGTTATTTTTTGACTTTTTAATAATAGCGATTCTGACTGGTGTTAGATAGTATCTTATTGTGGTTTTGATTTGCATTTCTCTAATTATCAGTGATATTGAGGTTTTTTTCATATGCTTCTTGGACACATGTATGTCTTCTTTAGAAAAGTATTCTTGTCACTTGCCCACTTTTTAATGGGGTTGCTTGGTTTTTTCTTGTAAATTTGTTTCTGTTCCTTATGGATGCTGGATATTAGACCAAGAGTATTGTATATGCTCTGAATACAAGTCCTTTATCAGATATGTACTTTGCAAATATTGTCTTCTAATCTGTGCTTATACTTTCATTTTTGAAATTGTCTTGTGAAGAGCAGAAGTTTTTAATTTTGATAAAGTTTACTTTATTAATTTATTCTTTAATGGATCATGCCATAGGTGTTATACCTAAAAACTATTTTGTCAAAAAAAGTATTTTTTGTAGAGATGGGATCTCATTATGTTGCCCAGGTTAGTCTCAACTCCCGGCCTCAAGCATGAGCTACTGTGCCCAGTCTAAAAAATCTTTGTTTAGGCCGGGTGCGGTGGCTCAAGCCTGTAATTCCAGCACTTTGGGAGGCCGAGACGGGCGGATCACAAGGTCAGGAGATCGAGACCATCCTGGCTAATACGGTGAAACCCCGTCTCTACTAAAGAATACAAAAAACTAGCCGGGCAACGAGGCGGGCGCCTGTAGTCCCAGCTACTTGGGAGGCGGAGGCAGGAGAATGGCGTGAACCTGGGAGGCAGAGCTTGCAGTGAGCTGAGATCCGGCCACCGCACTCCAGCCTGGGCGGCAGAGCCAGACTCCGTCTCAAAAAAAAAAAAATAATAATAATCTTTGTTTAATCCAAGATCACAAAGATTTTCTCCTGTTTTCTTTTAGAAGTTTTATAGTTTTAGGTTTATACATATAGGTCCGTGACCTTTTTCAAGTCCATTTTTGTATATAAGAAGAGATATGAAGGTCAATTTTTTTGTATATGTATATCCAGTTATTTTAGCACCATTTGTAAAAGACTATCGCTTTTCACTAAATTGCTTTTGTACCTTTGTTTTAATGATACATAACACTACACACACACATACACATGCATACACACACACAGTGTTGTTAACTGGGTACCTATGTAAAATGCATTTCTTACTGTGACTGCAGTCAGAAAAGTTTGAAAGGTACTGCTGTGATGGTTACCTGAATTACTTTTTTCTCTCTCTCTGGTCTCCTAATCATTCTTGTCTATCACTTCCATATATTCAGTCCTTCCTGCTTCTTCAATTTCCACTGTTCCTCTAAAACGTCATTTTCTGTGGAAGCACATTTACGATCACCTCAGGAAACCATTGTTTTTGCTGTTCCTTCCATTTTTTCCTCCCCTCTGCCATACAGAGAAATGATAAAACATTTTATTTCTCCCTGCCAAGTTTATAACACTCTCTGTGTAATTCACCCTGTGACCTTTCATTCAATGTTTCTTGTGGTTTGCAATTGGTTTACAGCAAATCATTTCCTTTTTCATTTGTTTTGCTTTATTGGGAGACAGCATGATGTGGAGAAGAGAGAATGGGCCATACTCCAGCTAAACCCTATTTCATAATAGGCTCATAACCTTCTTCAAAACACCATCTCTCAGGCTCAGTTTCTTTATAGGAAAAATAAAACCACATCTAACAACCTCATATATTTGTTGTAAGAATTAAGTAAGGTATTGTATGTAGCATATGTGAGGCATGTCTAGTCCTATACTGGGCACATAATAGATGCCTGATGATAGCTATTATCACCATATTATGTACCTTCTAGCCACTTCTGTTATTTCTGTCACTTTCCCTCGTGTCCGTTATCTTCTACTATGCTAATGCTATTGTAGGCTGTACAGTATGGCGCCTCCGATAATTAAAATCAGTGACCTGAACTACCCTTGTGAGAAATGTTTAATGATTGTACACAGGAAGTGTCATGGTGCCAAAGAGATGAAAGAGATCAGATTTCATTTCACTCTATAAAAGAAAGACATTTTTTCTTCCACAAAAGAGGGCTTTAAATCTCCTTCCCATTATCAAGGTAGACAGAAAAATACTCCTCTTTAAAGAGAACACAGCTACTAGAAATGCTAAGCATTCAGCTAACACGGTCAGAATGGTAGCTCAAACTACCATTCCCTAGGACGTAAGAGGCAAAAATAAGATTTTAGTGAAAAGATAGTGGTGCCCAAGATGGCCGAATAGGAACAGCTCCAGCCTCTAGCTCCCAGCGTGAGCGACACAGAAGATGGGTGATTTCTGCATTTTCAACTGAGGTACCGGGTTCATCTCACTAGGGCATGTTGGACAGTTGATGCTGGTCCGCGGGTGCAGCCCCACCAGGGAGAGCTGAAGCAGGGCGAGGCATCGCCTCACCTGGGAAGTGCAAGGGGGAAGGAAGTTCCTTTTCCTAGCCAAGGGAAATTGAGACACACAACACCTGGAAAATTGGGTAACTCCCACCCTAATACTGCACTTTACCAAGGGTCTTAGCAAACAGGCACACCAGGAGATTATATCCCACACCTGGCCTGGAGGGTCCCACACCCAAGGGGCCTCCCTCATTGCTAGCACAGCAGTCGGACATCTAACTGCCAGGCAGCAGCGAGGCTGGGGGAGGGGCGCCCACCATTGCTGAGGCTTAAGTAGATAAACAAAGCCGCTGGGAAGCTCGAATTGGGTGGAGCCCACCACAGTTCAAGGAGACCGGCCAGCCTCTGTAGACTCCTCCTCTGGGGACAGGGCATAGCTAAACAAAAAGCAGCAGAAACCTCTGCAGATGTAAAAGTCCCTGCCTGACAGCTTTGAAGAGAGCAGTGGTTCTCCCAGCACGGAGGTTGAGATCTGAGAACGGACAGACTGCCTGCTCAAGTGGGTCCCTGACCCCTGAGTAGCCTAGCTGGGAGACATCCCCTACTAGGTGCAGACTGACACATCACACCTCACACGGCTGGGTACACACTGAGATGAAGCTTCCAGAGCAAGAATCAGACAGCAGCACTCGCTGTTCAGCAATATTCTATCTTCTGCAGCCTCTGCTGCTGATACCCAGGCAAACAGGGTCTGGAGTGGACCTCAAGCAAACTCCAACAGACCTGCAGCTGAGGGTCCTGACTGTAAGAAGGAAAACTAACAAACAGAAAGGACACCCACACCAAAACCCCATCAGTACGTCACCAACATCAAAGACCAAAGGCAGATAAAACCACAAAGATGGGGAAAAAGCAGTGCAGAAAAGCTGGAAGTTCAAAAAATCAGAGCACATCTCCCCCTCCAAAAGAACGTAGCTTATCACCAGCAACGGAACAAAGCTGGACGGAGAATGACTTTGATGAGTTGAGAGAAGAAGTCTTCTGTCGATCAAACTTCTCAGAGCTAAAGGAGGAACTATGTAACCAGCGCAAAGAAACTAAAAACCTTGAAAAAAGAATGGATGAATGGATAACTCGAATAATCAATGCAGAGAAGACCTTAAAAGAACTGATAGAGATGAAAACCATGACACGAGAACTATGTGACAACTGCACAAGCTTCAGTAACTGACTCGATCAACTGGAAGAAAGATTATCAGTGATTGAAGATCAAATGAATGAAATGAAGTGAGAAGAGAAATGTAGAGAAAAAAGAGTAAAAAGAAATGAACAAAGTCTCCAAGAAATATGGGATTATGTGAAAAGACCAAATCTATGTCTGACTGGTGTGCCTGAAAGTGACGGGGAAAATGGAACCAAGTTGGAAAACACTCTTCAGGATATCATCCAGGAGAATTTCCCCAACCTAGTAAGGCAGGCCAACATTCAAATTCAGGAAATACAGAGAATGCCACAAAGATACTCCTCCAGAA
>NW_016820247.1:676622-696727 GCF_001698545.2 Rhinopithecus bieti | reverse complement strand
GCCATCAGAGAAATGCAAATCAAAACCACAATGAGATACCATCTCACACCAGTTAGAATGGCAATCATTAAAAAATCAGGAAACAACAGATGCTGGAGAGGATGTGGAGAAATAGAAATACTTTTACACTGTTGGTGGGACTGTAAAACTAGTTCAACCATTGTGGAAAACAGTGTGGTGATTCCTCAAGGATCTAGAACTAGAGATACCATTTGACCCAGCCATCCCACTACTGGGTGTATACCCAAAGGATTATAAATCATGCTGCTATAAAGACACATGCACACGTATGTTTATTGCAGCACTATTCACAATAGCAAAGACTTGGAATCAACCCAAATGTCCACAGTGACAGACTGGATTAAGAAAATGTGGCCCATATGCACCATGGAATACTATGCAACCATAAAAAGGATGAGTTTGTGTCCTTTGTAGAGACATGGATGCAGCTGGAAACCATCATTCTCAGCAAACTATCACAAGAACAGAAAACCAAACACTGCATGTTCTTACTCATAGGTGGGAATTGAACAATGAGATCACTTGGACACAGGAAGGGGAACATCACACACCGGGCCTGTCGTGGGGTGGGGAGAGCGGGGAGGGATAGCATTAGGAGATATACCTAATATAAATGACGAGTTAATGGGTAGAGCACACCAGCATGGCACATATATACACATGTAACAAACCTGCACGTTGTGCACATGTACCCTGGAACTTAAAGTATAATAATAAAAAAAAAATTTTTTTAAAGATTTTAGTGAAAAAAAAATTAGTGAAAAAGTTTAATGAAAATTTAGTGAAAAAAGAAATAAATAAAGGCTCTGTGAATGCTGATGGGGACAAGAACATTCTAACCTATACCAGATAAGAAAATGCTGGACACAGAAAAGGAACTTAGACTGATCCACAGACTTTTGAGTCATCACCAGCTGAGTCCATTTTGGGTTTTTTTGTTGTCGTTTTGTTTTATTTTTTGAGATAGGGTCTTACTGTTACCCAGGCTGGAGCACAGTGGTGCAGTCTTGGCTCACTGCAACCTCTACCTCCCAGGCTCAAGTGATCCTCCCACCTCTGCCTCCCAAGTAGCTGGGACCACAGGTGTGTGCCAACACACCTGGCTAATTTTTTGTTGCATTTTTGGTAGAGATAGGGTTTTGCCATGTTGCCCAGGCCAAGCTGAGTCCATTTTGAAGAGGAACTAGAGATTATCTGAAGCTATTCTGTGTTCTTCTTTTTTTTTTTGTCTCGGCTCACTGCAACCTCCGCCTCCCAGGTTCAACCGATTCTCCCACTTCAGCCCGAGTAGCTGTGATTACGGGCCCACGGCACCACGCCCTACTAATTTTTGTATTTCTAGTAGAGACGGGATTTTGCCATGGTGGCCAGGCTTATCTCGAACTCCTGACCTCAGGTAATCTGCCTGCCTTGACCTCCCAAAGTGCTGGGATTACAGGCATGATGTATTCATTAGTTTTTTGTTAAATGTTAAAATAATCAAGAGCCACTCTATGAATTCCTAGATTCCTAGCCTGGGTAGACTCTACCTCATTATAAATAATAATGGGAATTCTGGCACCTAACATGGTTGTTCTATTTTTGCACTGGGTCACAATTTCAATAAATTTACTCACTTTTATTTATACACAGTAAGTTTCAAGCTGTTTTCTACCATAATTAATTCATTATTATTCATCCTATTAATTATATGATCTGATATTAAAGCTACCAGGTCAAGAGTGGTTTGTTTTTCTGTTTGTTTTGTTTTGTTTCGTTTTTTTGAGATGGAGTTTTGCTCTTGTTGCCCAGGCTGTTTAATTAATACTTCCTTCCAGAAACTTAGCTTAAAAAAGACCATCAGCTGGGCACAGTGGCTCACGCCTGTAATCCTAGCACTTTAGGAGGCTGAGGCAAGTGGATCAGGAGGTCAGGAGTTCAAGATCAACCTGACCAACATGGTGAAACCCTGTCTCTACTAAAAATACAAAAATCAGCCAAGCATGGTGGTGCAAGCCTGTAATCCCAGCTACTCAAGAGGCTGAGGCAGGAGAAGCCCTTGAACCCAGGAGGCAGAGGTTGCAGAGAGCTGAGATCATGCCATTGCACTCCATCCTGGGTGACACAGCATGACTCTGTCTCAACCAGACTGGCCAACATGGTGAAACCCCATCTCTACTAAAAATACAAAAATCAGCCAGGCGTGGTGGTGGGCATCTATAATCCCAGCTACTCGGGAGGCTGGGGCAGGATAATTGCTTAAACCTGGGAGGCGGAGGTTGCAGTGAGCCAAGATCACACCATTGCACTCCAGCCTGGGCAACAAGAGCGAAACTCCATCTCAAAACAAAACAAAACAATAACAACAACAAAAAAAACCCCATCAACTAGCGTGGTTGGATATATGGATGTTCCAAGATAATATTAATCTGTGTTTTAACAAGTCTACAACTATACTTTCCGATGGAGCAGCCACTGGCCACATGTGTTATTGTGGCTAGTCCAAACTGAGATGCTATAAGTCGAAAGTACACACAAGATTTGACATACTTAGTACAAAAGAAAGAATGTAAAACATTTTGTTAATAACTTTCAATATTGATTTCATATTAAAGTGATAACTATTTGGATTTATTGGATTAAACAAAATACATTATTAAAGTTATTTTTACCTGTTTTAATTTTTTAAGAGGGAGTTTCTCTCTGTTGCCCAGGCTGGAGCGCAGTGCCGCAGTCTTGGCTCACTGCAACCTCCATTTCCCAGGTTCGAGTGATTCTCCTGCCTTAGCCTCCCGAGTAGCTGGGACTACGGGCGTGCACCACCACGCCCAGCTAATTTTTGTATTTTTAGTAGAGACAGGGTTTTGCCATGATGGCCAGGCTGGTCTTGAACTTCTGACTTCAAGTGATCTGCCTGCCTTGGCCTCCCAAAGGCTGGGATTACAGGCATGAGCCACCGCACCTGACCCTCTTTTAATATTTTAATGTGGTTATTAGAAAATGTTCAATTATGTATGTGGTTCGAATTATGTTTCTGTTGAACAGTGTTGGTCTGAAGTTTAGAAACTTGTGAAATTCTACAGTAATTAAAGCTGGTGGGCCGGGCTCGGTGGCTCAAGCCTGTAATCCCAGCACTTTGGGAAGCCGAGACGGGCAGATCACGAGGTCAGGAGATCGAGACCATCCTGGCTAACCCGGTGAAACCCTGTCTCTACTAAAAAATACAAAAAACTAGCCGGGCGAGGTGGCGGGCACCTGTAGTCCGAGCTACTTGGGAGGCTGAGAAAGGAGAATGGCGTGAACCCGGGAGGCGGAGCTTGCAGTGAGCTGAGATCTGGCCACCGCACTCCAGCCTGGGCGACAGAGTGAGACTCTGTTTCAAAAAAAAAAACCAAAAAACCAAAAAAAACAAAAAACAAAAAAAAAGCTGGTGGATAATTATAACTGTGGCTCATTAGGATTTGGAAAACTTGTTGCAATATTTGTTAAAGAGGGAGAGGTTTTTAGTGTACATAACTGGCTGAAGAGTCAGACAGAAGCAGTATAGAAGGGTCATTCAGAAGTCCAAAGTGAAACCAATTTGAGCAACCATGTTTATGCAAGATGAAAAGCTAGTGGCTTTAACCTGTGGGAAAATGTACCACACCCTGCCAATGCAATGTAAAGTTCGACTTGTTACTCATCCCTGAAACCTGCCCCCCAGCTTTCTATAGCTAATTGCTCACAGTTGGATCCCTTTTAAAGTGAAATTACACTCCCTACAGGATATGTTGTACATGCTGACATCCAAGTTTCCAAGGTTTTCATTCAACCTAAGACTCATTTTTGGTCATATTACAGCTTTGAACAAAATACTGAACATGAAAAAGCTGAATTGAAGATGATACTAAGTGGTGACAGATAGAAATCCCCAGGATGCATCCTGGTTGTGTCAAAGAGATACAAAAGAAACTTAAAAACAGAGGTTTTAAAGTCAGAGCAATCACAGATTGCCAATAACTTACTAATAATACATAAATGTAAAACATGTCAAACACAGGTAGGACAGCCTCAGGGAAGCCGAGAAATTGGGGAGTCAAAGTGGCAAGCATTGATAATGTCCACCCACCACAAATGAGGGCTGAAGTTCCTCCCTTTGAGAGGCAAAGCTCAAAAGAGAAGGGTGAGGATTGGTAAAGTTATTACAGTTTAACGCCATTAAGCCAATGGCTAACGTTGTTTTCCCTAGAATGCCAATGTTGTTCTAATATTGTTCTGTGAAAGTTTTGATGCCAGCAGTATTTTCTTCTAAAATGTATTTAAAATATATTTAAGAATATGGTAATAAGGAGGCCAGAGATCTAGCAATTGAAGCAGCATATGGCCAAGCCGTGTGGGGTGCGCCTGAGAGGGGAGGCTTGTAAACAGGTGGAGATCTTCAGGCAGAATCTTTTCCAGGAGGCTGAGGAATTCCTCTATAGATTCTTGCCACAGAAAATCATATACCTGAATCAGCTCTTGCAAGAGTACTCCCTCAATGTGGCTGACCTGACTTCCCTCCGGGCCCCACTGGACATTCCATCCCAGGCCCTCCACCCAAGGATGATGAGATGGAAACAGATAAGCAGGAGATGAAAGAAGTTCCTAAGTGTGGATTTCTCTCTAGGAATGAGAAGGTCCTGTTCCTGCTTGCCCTGGTTAAACCAGAAGTCTGGAGTCTCAAAGAGAAATGCATTCTGGTGATCACATGAATCCAGCATCTGATCTGCAAGATTGAAGATGGAAATGATTTGGGGGTAGCAATCCAGGAAAAGGTGCTGGAGAGGGTGAATGCCATCAAGACCAAAGTGGAAGCTTTCCAGACAACCATTTCCAAGTACTTCTCAGAACGTCGGGATGCTGTGGCCAAGGCCTCCAAGGAGACTCATGTAATGGACTACCGGGCCTCGGTTCACCAGCAAGATGAGGCAGCCTATGGGGAGCTCAGGGCCATGGTGCTGGACCTCAGGGCCTTGTATGCTGAGAGGTTTATCATATCAGCAGCGGCAACCTGCAGAAAATTGTCAACCCAAAGGGTGAAGAGAAGCCATCTATGCACTGAACCCAGGACTAGAAGGAAAATAAATGACCTATATGTTGTGTGGGGAAAAAAAAGAATATGGTAATTACATAATAACAATGTAGTTATCAGTAAAGTGTCTTTAAGAAATGGTATATTTCACCTGGCACATTGGCATGCGCCTGTAGTCCCAGCTACTTGGGAGGCTGGGGTGTGAGGATTTCTTGAGCCTAGGAGCTCAAGTCCTGCCTGGGCAACATACTGAGAACTCCCTCTAAAATAAGTAGATACAGTACAAATTTTTAAAAAATAAATGCTACATGTGAGGTTTCCAGGACATTACCTATGGGATCATCTGATACATGCCAGCCTCTTTCATATACACATTGATACCTCAGTATCATACACCTGTTACTGTGACTCAGTTTTTTATCTGTAAGGTGAGGGATAACATATCTACATCACAGACTTTTGTAAGAATTGAGATAATTCGGTCGGGCACGGTGGCTCATGCCTATAATCCCAGCACTTTGGGAGGCCGGGGCGGGTGGATCACCTGAGGTCAGGGGTTCAAGATGAGCACATGGTGAAACCCCATCTCTACTAAAAATGCAAAAATTAGCCAGATGTGGTGGCACACGCCTATAATCCCAGCTACTCAGGAGGTTGAGGCAGGAGAATTGCTTGAACCTGGGAGGCAGAGGTTGCAGTGAGCCAAGATCATGCCACTGCACTCCTGCCTGGGCAACAGAACGAGACTCCGTCTCAAAAGAAAAAAAAAATTGAGATAATCCATGTAAAGAATTATGACAGTGCCCATTTGAAGCAGCTGGTAAATGTTAGATGATGATGAACTAGTGTTGTACATATATTTAATGATCACTATGTTCATTTTCATGTCATAATTTTAATACACATTTATAAAGTGGATCAGTTGTTGACTATTCTTAAATAATTAGTAAATAAGACAATATTGCATTGTCTTCTTTAATCCAGGAATACAATTTATTTCATGAATTCCATTCCTGTTAAGCCTTTTTAACACATTATAATTGAAAAAATATTGCTGTGGTTATGTAGCCAGGACTCAAGAAGCATTCAGTAAAACCATGAATGAAGTGAATTTGAGAAACACTGCATTAGGCGTTCGATCATTCAATATTTTCATTCTGCTTTGAGTCTATAGCAGTGGTTTACTGGGCTCTTAAGAGAAAAAGCTATGGTTTTAGCATTTACCAGTTTCTGTGGTATAAACATTTCCAACATGGTCAATGTCAAACTATTGTGTGATGTCACTGAATACAAAGTTGGAAAGAGATGATAATAATTGGTTCTCTCAAGAAGGTACAAACAGCCTCCCACACACCACTCACATAAATACTTTGCATGATTATAGCACGGCTTCTCATACAGTGTTCATTCATTCATTATACCAATGGTTCTGCAAATGTGATCCCCTGACCAACAGCACAAGCATCATTGGGGAACTTACTAAAAATGCAAAATCTCAGGGCCCATCTCCTATCTCCTAAAAAAGAAACCATGAAAATGAGGCTTAGCAATCTGTCTTAACAATCCCTCCAAGTGATTTTGACACATAATGTTTGAGGACCCCTGCCCTATGCTCTTGCTGTTGTTTCTGAAGGGGAAGAAGTGCCAAGTAACTTCTAACATTTATTAATTAGTGTACCAAGACTAGCCATGTTGGTGTTCTCATTCTTCAAAGCATCTAATTATGGACTCTGAAATTGCAATTTATATATTCCTAGAATCAACAAAGGACACCAAGCTGCTGCTCTTTTGCATAGAAAGGTAATTTTATCTTCAAATGTCCCCATGTTTCAGTTGCTATTGAGAGGCTCTAATAAGGATTAGTTAAGAGTTCTACTGGCTTGGCTCAGTGATTCATGCCTGCAATCCTAGCACTTTGGGAGGCTATGGCGGGCAGATCCCTCAAGCCCAGGGGTTTGAGACTAGCCTGGACAACATGGCAAAACCTCATCTCTGTTAAAAAAAAAAAATGCAAAATTACAAAAGTTAACCAGACACAGCGGTGCACACCTGTAGTCCCAGCCACTTGGGAGGCTGAGGTGGGTGGATCACTTGAGTCTAGGAGTCTGGGAGGTCAAAGCTGCAGTGAGTTGTGATGGCGCCATTGTGCTCCAGCCTGGATGACAAAGGAGACTTTGTCACAGTAAATAAATAAATAAATAAATAAATAAATAAATAAAACAAAACAAAACCACTGCTTGTGATTTCTGGTTGCTTCTGCAGCAGAGACCATGGGCAAAATCCCTATGCTGAAATAAATATGTGCCCTGATATATTAGCGGGCATGTTGTTAATCTACTTTGTATGGTTGGTTGGTTGGTTGAAAATCACATAAATACAGCCCTAAATTCAGTTATACTATACACAGTATTGGCAGAGATACATGGTTTCCAGTATGTTCTAAGGGAGCTTTGGATTGGTGCAGCCTTCAGAAGTCAGCAGGTATGACTTTGCATTCTGTGTGGGGCTCCCCTTCACAGCACATGTTCATCCACTGACAAAATATTTCCAGTAACAAAAGCACATTCTATTTTTGGACAGGTCTAATTATTCTTCCATACATTGAACTAAAATCTGCCTTCCTGTAACAGTCACACAGTAGTCTGAATTCTGAATTCTGGTAAAGAATCCCCGTCTCATTTAAATAGCCCATCAGATCCCAGGAAAGGCTCACTCTAGGCTCTTTTGCAAATTAGGCTTCCCCACTTCTTTCAGGCATTCATGTAACAACATTCCCAGGCTCTGCACCACCCTGCCTCTTGATGCTCTTCAATTTATTAACATCTGGTTAAAATGTGGCATGCATAACCAAAAATAATGCTACCATGTGACCCGATCGGGGCAGCGTTTGTTTCTGGAACACAGCTCTCTGTTAACGCAGCCTGTTATTGTATCAGCTTTGTTGGCAACTGAGCTAACCTCTGGGCACATCTCCAGTCTGCAGTCAGCTCCATGCTCCACACCAACCTGTTGCATAATGTCTTACCTATCCTCTACTTGGACTGTTGATTGTTAAACTCTAAGTGCAAGCTTCATATTTAGTCCTATTAAATTATAACTTTGTGAGTTTCAGCCCCAATTCTAAAATAGTAACATCTTTTACAGTCCAAATTGTCATCGAATTTTACTCTCTCTTTTTCCTAGGTTTATATGTTCAGCAAACGTAACGACATGACTTCCCTCTTTGTATAAAATACTGAGGAAACTGTTGAACAAAACAGAGCCAATTCCTGTTCCCCTCTCTCACTCAATTATTTACCTCAAAGCTTGAAATTAGAATAAAATGTCCAAGTGAAGTACCAGTTAAATATTGACTTTCACTTGCCAATTTTACTTCAATCTGTCTTTCATCTGAAGTAGCCTGAAAAATGAAAATGTAATCATTGTAAGTAATTCTTAGGGATCATTTAGAATGCCTAACGGGTATTAAATATTTGAAATATAAATCCCCATTCTTTGATGTGTGTAGAAGGAGGTAAAGAATAGTATAGAGTAATTAAAAGCTTTTATCATGATCTTGGATTAACCGAAGTATTTAGAGTGGTGATGCCGTACTGAAAATCGCTATTACAAAATTTAGGGTTTTGTAATTTTCTTTGAGTTAATTAATGCTTATAAAAATTATTCTGGCCGGGTGCGGTAGCTCACGCCTGTAATCCCAGCACTTTGGGAGGCCGAGGCGGGGTGGATCACTTGAGGTTGGGAGTTCAAAATGAGCCTGACTAACATGGAGAAACCCTGTCTCTACTAAAAATAAAAAAATTAGCCGGGCATGGTGGCGCACACATGTCTGTAATCCCAGCTACTCGGGAGGATGAGGCAGGAGCCAATCGCTTGAACCTGAGAGGTGGAGGTTGTGTTGAGCCGAGATTGCGCCATTGCACTCCAGCCCCGGCAACAAGAGTGAAACTCTGTCTCAAAAAAAAAAAAAAAAAAAAAAAAAATCATTCCGGCCGGGCGCGGTGGTTCACGCCTGTAATCCCAGCACTTTGGGAGGCCGAGGAAGGTGGATTACCTGAGGTAAGGAGTCCGCGACCAGCCTGGCTAACATGGTAAAACCCCGTCTCTACTAAAAAACTACAAAAATTAGCCGGGTGTGGTGGTGCGCATCTGTAATCCCAGCTACTCAGGAGGCTGAGGCAGGAGAATCAGTTGAACCCAGAAGGCAGAGGTTGCAGTGAGCTAAGATCACACCATTGCTCTCCAGCCTGGGCGACAGAGCAAGACTTTGTCTCAAAAAAAAAAAAAAAAAAAAAAAAAAAATTCCTCAAATGGCTTCTTAAAGCTATAAAAATTGAAAATAATTATAAAGAAAAACTTTAAAGCCAAGAACAGTAGTTCCAGGACTTGGAAGGCTGAGGTAGGAGGATCACTTGAGCCCAGGAGTTCAAGACCAACCAGGGCAACATAGTGAGACCCTACTTCTATTAAAACAAAATTGTAAGATAATCTTACTTAGCAGAGTGTTGGCACTTAGAGATCATGGGTTATGGGAAGAAATATATTCCTAAACTTAATTTATGAGCTATATGACTACGTGAAATGTGGAGTTGAAAACAAATAACATCATGATCGAAAAAAACACAATTCAATTCAGGGGATGTGGGCTGAGATGATATCTGATCTGATATCTTCACAGCACCCAGAGAGGAAAGATCAGAAAATGTGTTTTCAATAGACATAGTGAGAACACTGCTAGGGAAATAGTGGCAGCATTTTTAACATGAATAACCTTAGCTAACCTAGCACCACAGGATGTTGAAAAAAAAATTTTTTTTTTTTTGAGAGGATCTATTCTGTCATCCATGCTGGAGTGCAGTGGTACCATCACGGCTCACTGCAGCCTTGATCTCGTGGGCTCAAATGATCCTCCCACCTCAGCCTCCCGAGTAGCTGGGACTACAGGTGCTCAACACCATGCCCAGCTAAATTTTTTTTGATTTTTGTAAAGACGAAGTTTCACCATGTTACTCAGGCTGGTCTCGAACTCCCGGGTTCAAGTGATCCTCCCACTTTGGCCTCCAAATTGCAGGGATTACAGGCATGAGCCACTGCGCCTGGCCAATTTTTCATTAAGTTATGCTGATACAGAATGGCACTGAGGATCCTGCTTATTTAGATTTCCACTTCAAAAGCAGTGTTGTGTATTTGTTGCATCACTGCTTACAGGAAAGCAAATTAACTTTACAGGTTCGAATATGTTGGCAACAGTCCCACGTCTACAATCATTCCCCAGTGGCCACAGGTGCTTCACAGTAACCAGAGTATATTGAAATGTTTTAAAAATGAGAAATACAGTGAAATAGGAATGCTGTGTGTTGCTGGTGAAAATGTAAAATGGTGCAGCTGCTGCAGGAAAAGGTGTGATGATTCCTCAAAAACTTAGAGAAATACCATGAGATCCAGCCATCCCAGTTCTGGGTATGTATCCAAAAGAAGTGAAAGCAGGGACTCAAGTATTTGTTCATGCGTGTTCATAGCAGCATTACTCACAATAGCCAAGAGGTTCAGAGGCAACTCAAGTGTGGTGTATACGTATGATTTCCCTAGGGCTGCCATAAGAAAATACCGCAGACTGGGTGGCTTAAACAACAGAAATTTATCTTCTCACAGTTCTGGAGCCTGAAATCTAAAATCAAGGCGCTGTTAGGGTTGGTGACTGGTGAGCCCCTCTTCCTGGCTGGTAGGAGCCCACCTTCCTGTCACGTCCTCAAATGGCTTTTCCTCTGCGCGGGTGAAGGCAGAGAGGAAGGCCTGATGCCCCTTCCTCTTCTTATAAGGATACCAGTTTTATGAGATTATTTTAGTACCTCATTTAACCTCAGTTACCTTCGAAAGGGCTGGCCTCCAACTATAGTCACACTGAGGGGTTGGGGCTTCAACATATGAATTGGGGGGGTGGGGATAAAAATTCAGATCATAACAACATACAATGCAATATTATTTAGTCTTAAAAAGGAAGGAAATTGAGACACATGCTGTGATACAAATGAAGCTTGAGGACATATTACTAAGTCCAATAAGCCAGTCCCAAAAAGACAAATACTGCATGATTTCACTTAATGAGGTTCTGAGTAAGTTTATCGGGACAGAGAGTAAAGTAGTAGTTGCCAGAAGCTAGGGGAAGGGGAGAATGGAGAGTGAGTGTTTATAGGTACAGAGGTTCAGTTTTACAGCATGAAAACATTCTGGAGATGGAAGAGGTGATTGTTGCAAGCAATGTGAATATACTTAATGCCACAGGATTGTCCACTTTAGAATAGTTAAAAGGTAAATTCTGTTATGTTTATAATAGAAAAGAACGAGAAAGGCACTCTGACATTAAACCACTCGTGTTTTAATATGCAGCCCAGGGCCAGGTGTGGTGTCTCACGCCTGTAATCACAGCACTTTGGGAGGCCAAAGTGGGTGGATCATAAGGTCAGGAAATGGAGACCAGCCTGGCCAACATGGTGAACTCCATCTCTACTAAAAATACAAAAATTAGCTGGGCATGGTGGCTGGCGCCTGTAGTCCCAGCTACTCGGGAGGCTGAGGCAGGAGAATCGCTTGAACCCAGGAGGCAGTGGTTGTAGTGAGCTGAGATCGCACCACTGCACTCCAGGCTGGGCGACAGGGCGAGACTCTGTCTCAGAAAAAATTGCAGCCCCAAATGGCACTCACTGTAGGTGGATGTATTCCTCCTGAAAATTTAAACACATACACTTACCGTGCTGCCATGATGTGCTGTCAGTCTCTCAGTCACTAGCCTAAAACTCTGCATTTCATGCTTTTTCTCTATATTAGCTTTTCCAATGTGTCACATGGGTATTTCATCATTTATGTCAGGGGTTCCAAGCTTTTGGCTTCCCTGGGTTCATTGGAAGAAGAATTGTCTCAGGCCACACGTAAAATACACTAACACTAACCATAGCTGATGAGCTAAAAATAATAATAATAATTCATGTTTTAAAAAAGCTTACAAATTTGTGTTGGGTCTCATTCAAAGCTGTTCTGGGCTGCATGCAGCCCGTGGGCCACTGGTTGGACAAGCTTGATTTACATCTACCTTTCCATAACTCTTAAATTTTCATTATGCATTGCAACTTAATTTTTTCCATGTGTTATAATTACAGTGATGGTAATAAAATTACATTTTTACTGAATTGCAGGAAAATCAGTTTTGGGGTTTCCTAAGTCCTGCGAGACTGTAAATAATTTAACAATATCGTCAGATGTTAACTGACGATAAACTAGCAGAATTGGAAACTCCCAGATTTCTTTTGCCTCTGTCTCTTTCCCTTCCTTGGCTAATATACAAATGCAAGGAATGCCTGCGTCCTAACACACAGTAAATATTTGTGAATAAGTGAATATATGTGTGTATTTGCGTGTTATGAAAACAATTCCTTTACTGAAGGAAAGGAAAAATCCAGTGCCTCATGCAAACCAGTCATGTGCAGATCTGTAAGCATCATATTTTAGGATAGCATTACATTATTGTAGGAATAGTTCAGTTTTTAAAATACAGATAATAAGCTTTCATTTGGAAAGAATTATTTTCAGGTGCAGCAAAGCATTTAGAAATAAAATTTAATTCAATATCACTTCATCCCTTTTGAAAAGCAAAAACAAGACGAGTTGGTGCCAACTTTCTGAGCGTCTGTCCTAATGCCTTTGCAGATGTCATATAAAAGTTTCAAGATTTGCTAGATCAAGGAAAGAGAAATAGTCTATTCTATTACACAAAAGAGAGTTGGAACAAAGAAATTTAGCCTTTTACAATGGTTCGCTTTGTAATTTGTATATAAATATGAATAATATCACTTCTCGGCCTTTTGGCTAAGATAAAGTATAAATATGAATAATACACATTCAAATGCTGACAAAAGATTAAAAACCTAGAATTTTGTGCACTTAGAATGATTAATGATTATAGCTGTTTAAAATTTATAGTAAGTGCTTAGTACATGTGTGATATTGTGTTGATGGATGAGGAGGTGGCAGAAAGAGAGAAAGCTTGGCCCAGTCCTCAGAAAGCTTATAATGTAGCTAAGAAAAGAGTCTTGTGCACTGAATAACTAGAGCAAAGCTGGGTGATGCTGCCTTTCACTGAAAAAGAAATTCAGAGAAGGGTGTGGTCAGTCTGTAGTAGTCATGGAAAATGTGGTCCTGAGCAGGAATGAGACTGATGGCGTCAATACACAAGTTTTAAAAATTAGAATTCGTAATTTAAAAAATACAAGTATATAATCAAATACGTGTGAAATGTGGGGATGGGAATCTGTTAAATTTTCCTGTTCTCTGTGTAAGAGACACGCAATGTGAAGCAGATTTCCAAAATCACTGCCAATCTCTGTTAATCAGGCCATTATGACATCTTATTGATCCATATTAAAAACTTCATAGTTTTCCACCCACTTCAAAAGCTGATTTCTCCTTATAACAGATGAAGAAATTAAAGCTATAACGATGGGCTAATTAGCTGAACTCCCTTTAGCCCACTTACTATTCTACTGTTCACAAATGAAAACATAACACTACTTTTGCTCCATCAGGTGTTACTTTTTCATGTTAATTATTATTGGAGAAATTCCAGCAATCTAAAAATTACAGATTGTTTTCTAGCTCCCAATTTTCTAGTCAACAAAAGAAAAGAGGATTAAGTTGGTTATTTATTTATTTTCCCTTCTCTCTTAGGGAGGCTTTCTAGATGGCCATCTTTTCTATTTTATTTTTCAACCTTTTCTTTGGTAACCCCTTGTGGTTGCAGCCTAGCTACTTCAAGCATGCTTGCCAGCTAAAAAAGGCTAAAGTGGGAGTCTAACTGGGCTTTCAATTTCGCTTTTTTGACAGCAGGCTGCCCCTGACAGGGAGACACTAGGTGAGCCACAGCTGGGCCACTAGAGAAGGGGGATAAATGCATTCCGTTTCAGATGCGTGATTCCCACCCGTTGCTTCCCACAATGCATCTGTAACACCTTTACTCTTCCATTTCTGCTAGAAAGCAAATCTCTGTCTCTTCCAAAGGACAGTGAACATAAGTAACTACCACCCTGGAAAGCTCTGTGGGGAGCGATGAGCCGGGAGGGGCCCAGGTGATTGGAGTATGGATTGGAGGGAGCAGGTGGGAGCTGTTTCTCTGAAATCTGCTTCTACATGTTGCCCTCAGCAGTCCTTTGGTAGTGAACAAATAGTATAAATCATTCAGAAAGCAGTAGTAGAGAAATGTTAGATAGGAAAGGAAAAAGAACTCCTCTACTTTCTGTCAACATACCCTATTCCAAGCAAAGAAAAAGTGAGCAAAAGTAGTACACAGTGATAGGTTCCTTCTGCAGTGCCTTTATGTGCTGAGATTATTATTGACCCAGGTTAAGGATAAACAGTTATCCGGAATGACTCCCTGGATAGAACAGTCAATCAAACATGTTAGTTAGTGCCTATGAACAGTAAGACAAAACACACACACACACAAAGGCCTTAGACTGCAAACTTCTTAAGCCCCTGCAAATCAGTTCATTCATTTACTCCTTCCTCCAACAATTTTTTTTTTTTAAGAAACAGAGTCTCACTTCATTGCCCAAGCTGGAGTGCAGTGGTGCAATCATAGCTCACTACGGCATTGAACTCCTGGGCTCAAGTGATTCCACCCACCCCACCTAATACAATCTTTTTAGTGTACTCTGTGTTGCACTGTTTTGGTGTGTCCTGCATGTCCTATCTCCCTGTCCTTTAAAGCTGGAGCCAAAAAGAGAGTTCCAGAAGTCCTGGTTCCCCTGCTGGAGTTGCCCAAATAGACCGCTTCACAAGAAAGTTTCTGCCTGTGATATACCCAAGTGGATAGTCCACCAACACCAGTGCAGGAAAGTGATTCAGATGCTGGGGAACAAGCAAGAGCTCAGAGCCAAGGAGTCAAGCCAATGTGGGTTTGAGAATGGTAAAGAGGAAGTCTCGGGGCAGCTTACAAGATATACAGCAAGGCAAGACAAAGCAAGGTGTGGATAGAATCAGAATGCATCACACAAATCTAGGACTACTGTGTCTGCTTCAGGAGTGCATTGGGATGCTCCAGACACAGTCAATGGGCTTTAAAGTTGTCCACCAACCTGGAACCCATGAGGATTAGTGGAACCCAACGAAGGTTTCTTATTGCCCCCAAGCCTCCAACACTGATGAAGTGGGTGGTTTGCACTGAAACTGGTGCCTTTCAACATGGGGTTAAACACCACCTGGCCCAGAAGCCAGGGACACCGAAGGAGGAGGCAGGGAAAGAGCTGGAGGTCACTGTGGATGTGGCAGCTGCGCCACCACAGCGGAGGCAGCATATCAGTAACAGCCCACGTGGCTGCAGCAGACCCTGGGGACCTGCACCTACCATTTGAGCTGTTGTGTTGAAATGATACGTCTGCTGCTTCACTTCTGCTGCTTCACTTCTGCTTTCCAAATTTCCCACAAAATGTCTCTTGTGGCCCAGACAAACCCAAAACTATGTCGGGAAGGGGATCTAGGACATGCAGTCCAGTGGGCTCAGCTGACACGGTACGAACCTGCCACAGGCTGCGGCAAGCTCAGTCCAGCTAAGGCACTATGTTGTTTTCTAGTTTACACTTTACATAATTTCTTTGACTTTAGTGTGAGGCAATATGTACTGATTAATGATAGAAACTGGACAAATACCGGGACAGCTTATCATTGAACACGGCAAAAAAATGTCCAAACTATAAAAAGTGAAAGGAGATTGTATTAAATTTTTTGTCTCTAGGCAAGTATGATGGTTCAGAATGCTGGTCTTGTCCCCCTGGCAAAATTTGAAGCCATCCCTGAGTTACTGGAATAAATTTGTGATAAATTCACAGTCTTCTCCTTGGGTATATAATGAAGTCAACAGGTGGTCTTGATAAAAGTCATCTTTAGTCAAGAAGAATAGCAAACCAGGCCGGGCGCGGTGGCTCACGCCTGTAATCCCAGCACTTTGGGAGGCTGAGGCAAGCGGATCATGAGGTCAGGAGATCGAGACGATCCTGGCTAATACGGTGAAACCCTGTCTCTACTAAAAATACAAAAAATTAGCCGGGCGTGGTGGTGGGCACCTGTAGTCCCAGCTACTCAGGAGACTGAGACGGGAGAATGACATGAACCCGGAAGGCGGAGAGCCGAGATTGCGCCACTGCACTACAGCCTGGGCAACAGAGCAAGACTCTGTCTCAAAAAAAAAAAAAAAGAAAAGAAAAAAAAAAGAATAGCAAACCATAGCTGGATAAATACACCAGTGAATGTCACCTGCCGTAACTGCACAAGATTTCCTCAGAGTGGAGGTGGGTATCTACTTGGTGATATCTGTGGAATGGCCTCTGCATCTTTTCGTCTTTCTCTGATTGCAAGGGAGGAAGTCAGTAACGACCTATAGATGCGGGAACTTTGCCTAGTACCCTGACATCACGAGTGCCTCCCCTTCTGTTTGGTGCTTATCTGAATTCTCTCTGCACTTGGAAGTGGATGTCATGGCACTGAAGAGGCTGCCCGGCCAGGGATAGAATTCAGGAGACCAGCTCAACCCAGTTTTAGCACTGAAAGTTCAGTGTACTGGGAATCCCTTCACCCTGAATACACTGGGACAATTGGTCAACCTATGCCAGAGTGTGGCTGTGGCAGGAACAAGGTTTTGCTGACCTGGACAACAGGAGAAATTAAAACCAGAAGAAAAGGCAAAGGAAATGCACAACAAGAGGGATGCCAGCCATCTGGCCTGCTGGGTTTGCTGATTGGAGAGAGCGGGGACAGTAAATCAGTTCTGGGGGACAAAAAATTAGAGTTGATTTTTCTCTAAAAAATCAGACAAGCTTTCATCAAGATTCCCTAAATGGGCCAGGCATGGTGGCTCACACTTGTAATTCCAGTACTTTGGGAGGACGAGGTGGGTGGATCACTTGAGGTCAGGAGTTCGAGACCAGCCTGGCCAATATGGTGAAACCCCGCCTCTACTAAAACTACAAAACTTAACTGGCATGGTGGTGCATGCCTGTAACCCCAGCTACTCAGGAGACTGAGGCAGGAGAATTGCTTGAACCTGGGAGTCGGAGGTTGCAGTGAGCCAAGACTGTGCCACTGCACTCCAGCCTGGGCAACAGAGCCAGACTCCATCTTTAAAAAAAAAAAAATCCCTAAATGTCCTTTGGTAGCAATTTTTAATAATGTAACTAGAGACTAAGGTTTATGATTTTCTATGTGCAGCTTTTCCCTTTTCATTCTTCTTCCATCTCTGTGCAATTGTAGAAGAGAAAGAAGCTATGGAGAGATGGGCAGGAGGTGGGGTGGGGAGTAGAACAGAGGTTAAGGGTATATCAGTCATTTGGTGAGGGTAGGAGATAGCAGAGGATCAAAATATTTGTCATCCCTTTTAATGAACAGACTACAAGGATGACAGTTATGGTAGAAGCTGTCTTGAAGCTGCCTTATGTTAGAGTCACTTGCTCAAAATTTTATATACTCAGTTGTGTCCAGCGGAGATGTGACAAAGTGAGCGCCCCACACTGAAGTATCCCTGCCCTTGGACCTTCTGCCCCTGGGCTGGTTAGAGGTGAGGAAGTCTTTTCCTTTCTGGTTATCTGCGAGGCTACCCTATGCCACCTTCTAGGAAGTCTGAACTCTGCTTTAACAGGTGGTCCTTACTTTTCATACAATACATAATTTTCTTAAGGCTACAGTCGCAGCCCCAAATGTATGCCTCAACTTCCAAACATTTAAGCTAAGGCACTGTGCCGTTTTTTGTTGTTGTTGTTGAGACGGAGTCTCGTTCTGTCGCCCAGGCAGGAGTGCGGTGGCGCGATCTCAGCTCACTGGAAGCTCTGCCTCCAGGGTTCACGCCATTCTCCTGCCTCAGCCTCCCGAGTAGCTGGGACTACAGGTGCCCACCACCACGCCTGGCTAATTTTTTGTATTTTTAGTAGAGACAAGGTTTCACCATGTTAGCCAGGATGGCCTCGATCTCCTGACTTCGTGATCCACCCGCCTCGGCCTCCCAAGTGCCAGGATTACAGGCGTGAGCCACCGCCTCTGGCCTCTGCTGTTCTCTTAGGGAGTCCACAGTGGTGCCGCAATGGTTTACACGTCTAGCTTCTGTCTGTGGTTCTGTCACTTCATCACACAGAAATGACTGGATAAACTCCCATCCAAATTTGGAGATAATCTGACATAATTAAAAGCTAGATGTTATGAATAAATCTCACAATTTTCTAGAGTCATCCTCCAAAGCTATTCAAACACAGGTACAATAAGAGGCAGCCTTAACGGTCAATCGGAGAAAGTCATTCACATTCAGATGCTGTGGACTAGGACAACTGTGAGCCCTCATCACAAAATCACAGAGGCAGAGGCTTTCAGTGTCCCGCACTGATTTGTGAATAAGCAGCTTCTCCATGCTGGTGCTCGTGCCTCTGAGTGCTCCTGGGTGAGCAGCAGCAGGGAAATTGCTTATTTAACCATGATTAATGGGATTCTTGACCAATATATAGAATAACATAAATAACTTTATACTTGATGGTCTTCACACAAACAATCTATACATGTAGACAATTATTTCACAGCACCTTCCTTCCTTCAGAAGCAGAAGTAGAATCAACACAGTGTTATGGGATTTACTGCAAATCCTGATTTCCATCTCTATCTTCTGAGTAGTTTTATGCCTGGGTCAATGATATTATTTATTTTTAGCTCACTTACAAGGGAGTCTAAGAGACTCAGTTCGAGAAAAGAAAGAAATCCGCAAGATCTGGAACGGATTGTTTTGTATCCATGCAGACAAAAGGAGCTGGCATTCCTCAGGACATTTCCCTATCTCTAAGGTTACACATACCCTGGTGAGGGGTGGCGATGAGGAAGGTGAGTTTGGTTCAGTGGTTCTTGCATTCTAAGTGACTATGGAATCCTCAGAAAAGGAAATAAATGAAATCTACCATGTCACTTCCTTGGTATGATCTGGAATCACAGATCATTTTATTTTTTAAACTCCTTTATTCAGCCCACATGATGAGCATGCCTACTTTGCTCTGTTTCCGTTTTATAAAAGAGGGTGGTGATAGCTACTTAGCTTGTAAATGGAACTTTGAAAGAGTCTGGAAATCCCTAAAAGAAAGAGATGTGGGAGGTATTATTTCCTTGCAATGAACACAGAATTTATATAACCCAAATGCTACCAGCATTTATTCACTAACCTTCCCTTAACTTCAGGTTTGTTTGCATAACTTTTGACTACTTAGATTCCTAATTATCCTGTCACCAGTGCCGTCATTCACTGGGCAGAAAACATATTCCATTTTTATATAATCATTCACAAAATGGTATTATACATGCTAATTTCAATAATTAAATTAAGTTAAATAATAATTAAAATTAAAAGGATGTTCCCATCTTCTGATCTTCCTACTAAAATTAGATCATAAAGAGCAGTGGAATTGGAGCACATGTGAGCTTCAAGGTGTAGAACATACACAGCTCCTACCGCTCTGGGTCTACCGTGTCTCCCACATGTGTCACTGGACTGCCTGCATCACAGTCTCCTGGTGTGCTTCTTTAACATGCAGGTTCCAAGGCCCCCAAAAAACAATTTGGGGTATAGGACCTGAGGCTCTGCATTCTTAAGTGTCTCCATAAGTGGTTCTTATGCATATTACATCTTGCTCTGCAATGTCCTAGACACGGATTGTGGTTAGCTCAGAGTCCCCTTCAGGAGGACTGTGATGGTTAATACCGTTTGTCAGCCAGGCACGGTGGCTCACGCCTGTAAACAGCACTTTGGGAGGCCAAAGTGGCAGATCACGAAGTCAGGAGATCAAGACCATCCTGGCCAACATGGTGAAACCCCGTCTCTATTAAAAATAAAAAAATTAGCTGGGCATGGTGGTATCTGCCTGTAATCCCAGCTACTCAGGAGGCTAAGGCAGGATAATCCCTTGAACCAGAAAGTTGGAGGTTGCAGTGAGCCGAGATAGCACCACAGCACCCCAGCCTGGTGACAGGTGACTCCATCTCAAAAAAAAAA
>NW_016820247.1:642857-673730 GCF_001698545.2 Rhinopithecus bieti | reverse complement strand
CACAAAAAAAAAAAAAAAAAAAAAAAAAAAAAAAAAAATAAATATATATATATATACACACACACACACATATATATAGTGTGTCAACTTGACTGGGCTAAAGGATGCTCAGAGACCTTGTTAAATGTTTTTTCTGGGTGTGTCTGTGAGGGTGTTTCCAGAAGAGATTAACATTTGAATTGGTAAACTGAGGACAGAATACCTTCTCACCCATGTGGTAGGCATCATCCAATTCCTGGAGGGCATGAATAGAGCCAAAAAGTGGAAAAATGGCAAATTTGTGCTCCGCTTGGACCCTCAGACATCAGTGTTCCTGGTTCTCAGGCCTCGGGTTTGGAGTGGAACTGTACCACCGGCATTTCTGGTTCTGCTTACACACAGCAGACCATAGGACTTCTCCCCCATAATCACATGAGCCAGTCCCTCATTTGCTGTATCCTATTGGTTCTGCTTCTCTAGAGGACCCTGTGGTTATGTCACTTCATCACACAAAAATGACCAAACTCCCATCCAAATTTGTACATAATCTGACTTAAATAAAAGCTAGATGTTATGAATAAATCTCACAGTCTTCTAGAGTCATCCTCTAAAGCCACCAACAGAATGGCTGTATCATGGGCAGAATATTCACAAAGAACCCCAAAACAGGATTAGGCTCACATTTTATGGCACACTGTATCTCTTTTTTCCTCAGTAACCACCCTTGCCCCCAATTGTGCATTTGTGAGTTTTGATCATTGTTTAATAAACTTAGAAGCTGCTGTACTTCTAGCCACTTTGAGTTCCTGCCTCTGCCCTCAAGTCTCCACTCCTCCAGCCCGAGAAGGTCACCTGACTGCCAAGAGTAAAGCTTAGAAATAAAGCAGATCTCTCCTCTCCTCCACCAGGTTTCCTAAAGCTGTTGTAGGTCCTTTTCAGAGCTACAGTTAGGCATCCTCCTAACTAGGAACTCAGTTCTGCTCAGACTCAGCTCGGAAACGAAGTAGCTGGACGCCTTGTGATGTTTGTCCTGTTCAACCCTTACTACAGAGCAGGGGCGATCCATCTGCTGCTCATTTCTTCCTCTCAAATGACCACCTCTCCTGCAATCCTGTCCTTTCTAGAAATTATCTCCTTTATTTTAGAAAGTGCTGCCTCTAATAAATGATTTGACCAACTAAATGATTTGATGTCTGTCAGTACCATTATTCTTGAAGGCATGGATAATCTATCCACTGCAGACTTTTCCCTGAGGTATATTTTTCTAAAATTTTCTAAAAGGTGATATCTTTGGTCAAAGGGGGCTTTTAATAGGCATGGTGAAAGGTTCTACCTTTTCTGAGATAATTGCTGGCAACTGGGGTTAGCAAGACAGTGAGGCATTTTATCCTTTATCACTTGCTGTGAATGAAATTGACTAGGATCATACACAGCAGGGGTCAAGGGTAAAGTGCTTCCTTGCTGGAGTTCAGCTTGTGCTACCTCTCCTCTTGCAAGAAAGGGAAGAAAGGAAAGAGAAACGGACTCAAGGTAAACAGACAAAATGATGCCTGTGGTTAAAAGCTTTCCACCAGAGGCCCTTAATGAGATCTTTCTATTCTTTCTGAATGACACAGAGTTTTCATCAACCAAGATTATGTAAACTAATGAAGTTTATAGGCAGAATTCCAAACTCAGCTATTCTACTATAAAATATTTTTAATGGAACTTGTTTTTCTTTAATGTTATTTAGATCAGGTTTACAAGAAAATCCGAAAAGCCAATGTTTATCAGGATAATGATTAGCGTCACAAATAACTTCATCTTCTAGGCCCAGTAGCCATCAGTTTACTTATATTGCTTGTGATCAATATACATATATATATATAACACATATGAAGCCTACCACATGCCAGACACTAAGTACTCTGTACATACTACCCCACTAAATATCATATGAAGTAGATATTATTAAGGTCATTTTACAGATGGTATAACTGAGACACAGAGGGGTATCTTGTCCAAGGTCACAACAATTAGTAAACGGTGGAGCCAGAATAGTTTAGATCCTTGCTGCTCAAAAGTGTGGTCTGGGAACCAGCAAGGTGGGCATCACCCGGGAGCTTGACAGAAATGCAGACTCTCAAGCTCACCCCAGTCTCACTCTGTTGCACAGGCTGGAGTGCAGTGGCATGATCTTGGCTCACTGCAACCTCTATCCCCAAGGTTTAAGTGATTCTCCTGCCTCAGCCTCCCAAGTAGCTGGGATTACAGGTGTGAACCACCACACCTGGCTAATTTTTATATTTTTAGCAGAGACAAGGTTTCACCATGTTGGCCAGGCTGGTCTCGAGCTCCTGACCTCAAGTGATTCCCCCCAACCTCGGCCTCCCAAAATGCTGGGATTACAGGAGTGAGCCAGCACAGCCACCCCAGAATCTGCATTTTAACAAGCCTCTCGGGGGAATCATTTCCACATTAAAGTTTTAAAACCATTTGCTTAAATAATCTTAGATTATTTCTTCCTGTACTTTAAAAACCTGCTTATGGCTTCAGGCTTTGGGAAATAAGGTGTACTTGGTTGGCTTATTAAGAAAAAAAAGAATTTCAAGATGGTTTTGTGTCCTTTCCCTAGCACCAATCTCCCCCCCAGATAATCAACTTCTCAAGAGAAACAACAAAGCTTTAAAAAATTATTAAATTCATATTATTTGCAGGTGCTTTCATTTCATTAAACCATGATAGAAAACCTTACAAAATATGTACTATATCCCCCAAATTACAGATGTTTTAAAAACTGAGTTCAAAAGAGTTAAGGGGAAAGTCCACATTGGTGTCTAAGTTTACAGTTTTTGCTTGCTAAAGCAGGATCTTCATGCTTACACCCATTTCCTAGTAGGTAGCACAGGGCCTGGCACACAATGAACAATCAACTCATCTTTAATTGAATAATTTTTTCACAGCCTGTTTCAACAACAGAAACTTCTGTTTGCTTAATCAAAAGCATTTCACCCTGATTTAAAGAAGTGATACTCGCAGCATGCTGCCCAGGCGGACCCTGCTAAGCTTGCTCTGCACACCCTCCTGCACCCACCACGGCCACTGTTCAGCAGCTGGAAGATGATGCCTAGTGGACAGCAAAGGCTTTGATGAATACGTGAAGGAACTAGGAGTGGGAATAGCTTTGCGAAAAATGGGCACAATGGCCAAACCAGAGTGTATCATCATTTGTGATGTAAAAACGTCACCATAAAAAACTCAGAGCAACTTAGAAACAGCACAGTTTTCCTTGTACCCTGGGAGAAAAGTCTGAAGAAAACTACAGCTCATAGCAGAAAATCTCAGATTCTCTGCAACTTTACAGATGGAGCATTGCGTTCCAGCATCGGAGTGGGATGGGAAGAAAAGCACAATAACACAGAAAATTGAAAGATGGGAAATTGGTGGGTAGACTGTGTCATGCACAATGTCACCTGTTCTTGGATCTACCTAACAGAAGTAGAATAAAAATTTCCATCGATCACTCTTGGGCAGAATTAGCTACGAGGAAGTGAACCAAGCTCAGTTCAATGAGCGAAATCTGCCATACTGCTTCGTTTTTGTTTCTGCGACTGTACTGTGTTCAATATCTTTATCAGCGAGAACGTTTTATATGGCAGCTGCTTTCAGTGCGATTGATTAAATGTGAGGATCATCCCTTTGTAATAGAGCAGTACGGAATGTGTCTTCTCGCCTAAAAAATAAAGAATAAAACAAGTGAAGAAGTGACCATTAACATAACCTACAGAAGTAGTGGCGCGAAAGCGTGTTGGACAAAGTTAAATGAGAGAAGGCCCTGAAAGCCAAATAATCCTCCTCCCTTCCACTTAGCTTATGCAGTAGAGTGGGTATTTATAGTACATATACTGCGTGATCAGTGATGTACGACTAGTGATTATATATTATATATATTTATATTTATGCATATATAAAACAAAACCAAAAAACTTGAAGACAAAGGTTGGTTCAGGTGCTTTTCAAACGAATGGCAGCAACTGATTTTTTTTTTCTGCAAATCACATCGTGTTGAGTTAGATGACCAACAATTTAAGATAGGATTGATTTGGAGCTGCTGTCACCTATAGATAAGCCTTTCATGTAACACTTACAGTTTTGTAAAAAGTAATAATACATCTTATGAAAAGAACAGCATTTGATGAAGGACAATGAATGAGGTCTCCCACTTTTGCTATTATGATATGATAGCAATGCCTAATTATCTAATATGTCCTTAGCAAATAAATCACTGCAACTGGATATGATTAAGCTAACTAGATGTTTGGCAATTTTGTTTTAAATAAATGGCCTATTATATTCTATCAGAAGATCATTTCCAACTATCTTAGCTTTTAATTTATTATTTTTGAATAGGCTGAAGAATCATGGTAAGGATATATGTATATTGTCTATAATATATCTTAAAATAATAGAACAAATTTCGATTCAGGGCAAACTGCATGCTACAACAACAGAATAAAATGCAGGTAAAAATAAAAATAGAGAAATAAAATGCAGTTTAGTCAACCAAATGTTTCAGTACCATTAAAATGTGTAAGCTTTTGTCATGAGTTAGTTTTTAAAAATCTAAAAGAGTTGTCTTGTGGATTATAGTGCTGGGACTTAAGCTGAATTGCAGTAGGACTATTTTATTATTTCTTCAAACAGGAAACCACTGGCAATTCAGTGTGAAGTCATTTTCTATTTTTAAAATAATTGAATCTGAGACATAACTATTAGTATGACAGTTTCACAGAGCAAAAAATAAGATGAATAAGTGGGTCTGAAATGCTGGCTAATGGAGCAATACATTTTGAAATTACATATACATTTATGTACTTCTCCTACCACTTACAGTTTCATTCATCATATCGTTTTCTGGCCATTTCCTAGAGAGTATTTCCAATTCTAATGTATTTCTAACAGAAATTTCATGCTGTGATCACTCCTTTGTAAGGTAGAGTTCTGTAATATTTCTGATTTACATGAGCAGATTTTCTGGTAGGTATATGATGGCTGACTAAATATATTAATACTTTTATTTAGTCAGTAATCTGGATGTAAGGCACATAAATACCCCATACAAACAGGGAGTAGGCAGAGGTTTCCCTCCTTCTGATCAAGGCTGTGTGGCCTTCAGCAAGTCACTTAACTTACCTGAACCCTGAGGATTCCCATCTGAAAAAATAGGTTAAATGAGATTATCTGTCATAGTGCCTTTTAAATTTTATGTCTTATATTGACTATTCATTAACTATATTTAATTTGAACCAAGTAGGAATTAATGAAGAAAAATCTGAATTAAAGAATATATTTTAAATAAATGTAATTTTCAACATTTTTTTTTCCTTTGAGATAGGGCCTTGCTCTGTTGCCCAGGCTGGAGTACAGTAGTGTGATCATAGCTCACTGCAGCCTCGACCTCCCAGGCCTAAGCTATCCTCTGGCTCAGCCTTCTGAGTAGTGTAGTAGGTGTGCACCACCACACTCGGCTGATTTTTTAAATTTTTTTGTAGAGATGAACTCTCTCTGTGTTGTCCAGGCTGGTCTCAAACTCCTGGGCTCAAGTGATCCTCCCACATCTTCCTTCCAAAATGTGAGGATTATAGGTGTGAGCCACCACATTCAGCCCAAGTTTTAAACTTAAAAATTGCATAGGACCTGGAACTGGGTAAACAAATTAATGTCATTTGTATGTAAACAGATGTTTTAAAAATTTTTTGTTTATAAGGTTTTTATAGTAAAATCTTTGTAATACAAAAATAACATTATCTAGGCAGGGTGCAGTGGCTCACACCTGTAACCCAGCACTTTGGGAGGTGAAGGCGGGTGGATCACTTGAGTTCAGGAGTTTGAGACCAGCCTGGCCAATACAGCGAAACCCCATCTCTACTAAAAATACAAAAATTAGCTGGGTGTGGTGGAACATACCTGAAATCCCAGCTACCGGGGAGGCTAAGGCAGAAGAATCCAGGCTGAACCCAGGAGGCAGAGATTGCAGTGAGCTGAGATCGTGCCACTGCACTCCAGCCTGGGCAACAGAGCAAGACTCCATCTCAAAAAAACAAACATGATTATAAAATCTCCTCACTATGTCATTATAGAACTTAGCAAATTGGCAGTAAAACATCTGTGGAAGAATAGCCAGCAAATACACATTTTAAAAGTACTGATGATTAGCTTGGCCTGTTAGATTAAAACTCACAGTTATCGAAAACATGGATTATAGAAATCACAACAGCATCTGACTGTGGGAGGATTGACTGGGAAAGGACATACAGGAACTTTTTTAGAGTGATAAAAATATTCACTGTCAATCTAAAAGTGCATACATAAAGGTGCTCACTTTGTAAAATGTTATCAAGCTAAAGACAAATTAACGTACTTAATAGAGTATGTTATATATCAACTTTTTAAAAAAGTTTTAAAAGTTGGATCTAGTGATAGTTTTTTCAAAAAATTTTGATTCCTTTATTAATTGAAAACTAAATAAATTCCAAGATCCATCTGCAATGTAGGAAGTAACTTATGCTCTATGATACTCAAAAAGAAGAGAAATGAGTGGGAAACAAAACAAAACATATGGCTGAGTTTTGTGTAGTGTTATGTGAGGTGATTTCCCATTAGTTCTCAGGGTTTTTGGAATTGGGTTTGTGTTTCGTTTGGATGCCACACTATGCTGTGATGGATATTTAGATTGAGCAAATCAACCCTATTATGTTCTGGTTATCCAATAGATTATAAGCTTCTAGAAAAAAGAGAACTTTTTTCATGTATATTTTTGTATCCTCCCATACTCATGGACAAGTTTTTAGTATTTAATTGGCATTCAATTTGTTAAATTGGATTTCAAATATGTAGGATAAAAAATTAGCATCAAAATTTATTTTAAAAGAAATATATCAAAATTTGATACAAAAATAAGACTTGATAAGTGATCAAATTAGTTACGTAGTCAAGGTATACTAGATAAATATATACTGTGAATCATCACATAGAATAATGAAGTCTCAGTAGAAATTTTTAAAAATGAAATTTAAAATAACTGTAGTTATAAATGACAAATAAAAGAATAGTGTTGGCAGGGGAAGGGATGGCAGGCGCCATGTCTGGCTGTGAAGGTGGCAAGAAGAAGCCACTGAAACAGCCCAAGAAGCAGGCCAAGGAGATGGACGAGGAAGATAAGGCTTTCAAGCAGAAACAAAAAGAGAAGCAGAAGAAACTCGAGGAGCTAAAAGCAAAGGCTGTGGGGAAGGGGCCCTTGGCCACAGGTGGAATTAAGAAATCTGGTAAAAAGTAAGCTGTTCCTTGTGCCTGAGGAGATGGTAACCCTTTATTTCATCCATATTTAAGCATCTGTATTCCCTGCCATAACATCTTTTGCCACCTATAGCTGGAATTAAGTGTTGTCTTGGAGCTGTTGTACATTTAAGAATAAACTTTTGTAAAAAAAAAAAAAAAAAAAAATAGTGTTGGCTGGGTGTGGTGGCTCATGATTGCAATCCTAGCACTTCGGGAGGCCGAAGTGGGCAGATCCCTCGAGCCCAGGAGTTCGAGAGCAACCTGGGCAATATGGTGAAATACGGTGAGACCTCATCTCCACAAAAATACAAAAATTAACCAGGAGTGATGGCACACGCCTATAGTCCCAGCCACTTGGGAGGCTGAGGTGGGAGGATCACCTGAGCCCAGGGAGGCCAAGGCTGCAGTAAGCCATAATCGTGCCACTGCACTCTAGCCTGGGCGACAGAGCGAAACCCTCCCTCAAAAAAAAAAAAAGAAAGAGTAGTGTTATGCCTATGCCAAGAGAAAGCAACATTTCCTTTATTTATTTAATTATTTATTTATTCGAGACAGAGTATCACTCTGTTGCCCAGGCTGGAGTGCCATGGTACAATCTTGGCTCACTGCAACCTCCGCCTTCTGAGTTCAAGCAATTCTTATGCCTCAGCCTCCTGAGTAGCTAGGATTACAGGGGTGCGCCACCATTCCCAGCTAATTTTTGTATTTTTAGTAGAGATGGGGCTTCACCATGTTGGTCAGGCTGGTCTCAAACCCCTGACCTCAAGTGATCCACCTGCCTCAGCCTTCCAGGTGCTGAGATTACAGGGCGTGAGGCACCACGTCCAGTCAAAATTTCACTTTAAAATTAAATTAGAAATCAATAAAAATCCTATGAAACTCTTAGAAGTGCTTTAAAGTAACTCTCAGAATTGCTGCGAAATTCCTCAGTATTTTCTCATCCTCTCTATATATTTTTTTACATTATCGACATCCAAAATAATTTTTTAATGATTTCTCATGATATTTTATTGTCTTATGTTAATTATTAATAGTGACAAGATATTTTTCACTTTTTTATCACAATTACACAATATTTGCATGGATTAAATCAATCTTTTGTTTGCCTAGCCTGGGTACTTCGCTCAAACTAATGTTTTCATGAAAACATGGGCTTTATATTAAGAACAGTTCCAAACATGGAGGAAAGAGCTCCAAGCCCCAATAGGTTAGAAAGGTAGTAAGTGATGGGCCTTATAGGAGTTAAAATTATTATTCTTGAACAGCTTAAAATTTGATTTCTGTGAATTGATTGCAGTACCATTTAAGACACAAGCATCCCTAAAGAGTTGAATTTGGCTATAATCAAGCCTGTAGAGCCAAATTCAGTTTACAGAGACTAAAGGAACAAGTTAAATGATATGAGAAGGAAGTAATTGACAAATTCAGAATGTGGACATCTCTGCACCATAACTGATCCAGTTTCTGCAACAAGTAAATGTCAGGGAAAAAAGGGAAGACTGCATCAGTTTAAAAGAGACAAAAAGAGAAAACACAACTGAATGCAATGTGTGTTGGATCCTTAATTCTCAAAATCAACTGTAAAAACACATTTTAGAAACAATCAGGAAAATTTTATTATAGAGTTGTTAATTACATGATGCCAAAGGATAGTTATTAATTTTATTTGGTACAGTCACAGCCATGTGGCTATGTAAGAGTAAGTTCATATTTTTTGAGATGCACAATAAAATATGTAAGTGAAATAGTATGATATCTGAGCTTAAAATATATTGCACAAGAAAAAGACAGGAGAGATGTGAGTCAAATGTGGCAAAATTTTGATAAATGTTGAATATGGGTGACAGGTAAGTGGGAGTTCATTGGGGTGTTTTAAAATAGTCGCAATAAAATTTGTAAAAGGCAAAGGCAAAAAAGGATTCATATCTACATCTTCAAAGTAAATAAAAACGATTTTAAAAAATATTGGTGGGGGCCAGTTGCAGTGGCTCATGCCTGTAATCCCAGCACTTTGGGAGGCCGAGGCGGGCGGATCACTGGAGGTCAGGAGTTCGATACCAGCCTGGCCAACATGGTGAAACCCCATTTCTACTAAAAATACAAAAAATTAGTGGGCATGGTGGCTCACATCTGTAATTCCAGCTACTTAGGAGGCTGAGGCACGAGAATCACTTGAACCCTGGAGGAAGAGATTGCAGTGAGCTGAGATCATACCACTGCCCTCCAGCCTGGGCAACAGAGGGAGACTGTCTCAAAAAAAAAAAAAAAAAAAAAATTGTTGGGCTTTAAATACATATACATTGTTCATAGTATACACAATCCTCTAAAGCTTGTGGCATTAATAAGTTATATATCTGTTTGTATCTTTCACCTGCTAATTCTGCTCTCTCTAGATATAACACAAGAATATAAGAGAACAAGAAAAATAATTTATGCAAAGTATTCATACAAATTTATAATAGCAAAAATTAGGAAATTATAAAATACAGGAGGCTATGAAGCTAAGTATTATGTGTCAGTATAATGAAAGACAGAAATCTATCAAAGGTGATAAGAATTTGAACTATGTAAATACATAAAAGTAAGTATATACTCTGGCGTAAGTTAGAGGAAATTTTAAGTATTAAGACTCTTGCACAGTTCCAAATGACAGAAAACCCACCCCAAACTGGCTAAGGAAAAGAGGAAATTTATTGGTTGACGAAAATTAAAACTTAAAAGGCACAAAATCTCATCAAAATAGATCATAGACCTAAATGAAAAAGTAACATTGTAAAATGTCTAAAAGAAAATACAGGATAAAAATCAAAATGACCTTTGTTTTTTTGGTAAAAAAGTAAAAAACAGACAATACCAAAGGCTGACAAGGATGCAAAGCAACAAGGACTCTCATTCATTGCTAATGGAAATGCAAAATAGTATAGCTAGTTTAGAAGACAGTTTGGCTTAACACAGGATCCAGCACTTACTCTCCTAGGTATTTATCCAGTTGATTTGAAAACATATCCATGCAAAAAGCTGCACATAAATATATACAGAAGCATTTCTCACAATTGTCAAAAACTGGAAGCCACCAAGATGTCTTTCAATAGGTGAAGGGGTGAACAAATTGTGACACATCAGCACAGTGAAATATTATTCAGTAGTAAAAAGAAATAAGCTATCAAACCATGAAAGGATGTGGAGAAGCCTTAAAATGATATTGATAAGGAAAAGAAGCCAATCTGAAAAGACTACATACTGTATAACTCCAGCTCTGTGACATTCAAGAAAAGGCAAAACTGTGGCGACAATGAAAAGATCAGTGGTTGCCAAGAGCTAGGGGAAAAGGGGGAGGAGGGAATGAATAGGTGAAGCATAGGAGATTTTTTAAGTGGTGAAACTATAATGTATGGTACTATAATGGTGAATACACGGTTCTGTTAATTTGTCAAGACTTCCATATACTTAACAGCATAAAAAGCAAACCTTAATGGATGCAAATTAAACAAAAATTATTTAGGAAATTGTGGGGTTTCAGGAAGGAATTCAGACTGTGACAAGAAAATCTAACTGTATTACAAGTGCATAAAACAACCTTACTGAAGAGGCTAGAAAGAAAATGTGCTGACCTAAATAACTTTGGAAATGAATAGTTTGTAAGAATAAAGAAAAAAGGAATTGCAGATTAGCAGGGTACTCTAGTTGACAAAGTCCTTCTCACAGGAGTAAAAAAGGGATAAGAGTGAGGAAAGAGATGGTTTTCCCAAAGCCAGTGAGTCACAAGAAGGGGAGTGGATGAGATGGATGATGAGCAACACAAATCATAAATGCCCACCAAAAACATGCATTTGATTATTTTTCTGTAACATTGTAAAATATGCTCACAATTTGGAAAAATAAATACATAAATAAGGCCAGGCACGGTGGCTCTCGCCTGTAATCCCAACACAGGCGGGTGGATCACTTGATGTCAGGAGTTCAAGACCAGCCTAGCCAACATGGTGAAACCCCATTTCTACTAAAAGTACAAAATAAATAAATAAATAAATAAATAAATAAATAAATAAATAACCAGGCATGATGGCATGTGCCTGCAGTCCTAGCCACTCAGGAGGCTGAGGCAGGAGAATCACTTGAACCTGGGAGGTGGAGGGTACAGAGAGGCAAGATCGTGCCATTGCACCCCAGCCTGGGTAACAGGGAGAGACTCTGTCTCAAAAAATAAATAATTTGGAAAAAAAGGAAATAAGATAAAGTTTAGTTTATGTCTTACAGACTTACCATAATTAGTCATATTCTATTTTTTAGATTTTATTGTAATTTCACACGTACTACCCAAATCATTTAAAGTAAGTTGAACAAACAGAACGAAAACCAATAACTTTACTAGGCTTAATGCATATCTTGCTCAAATTTTTATCAAGCAAATATGTCAAGTTTATAATATTTATAACTTTATAATATTACGAGAAGCTTAAATCGGTGTTAATAAAAATTTGAAGAAAAGTATTTTTTTATTACATCAAAGAAGTTTCTCTGGCACAAACCATAAAAGCTATGCTAATTCAAAGATTCCTTTGTGAAAGTTACCTCAGATGTAGTGACAAGTGCTGTGTTAAAGAGGTGTTTATGATGACAAGATGTTGATGATCAGACTGAGTAGGCATAATGAGACAGCAGTATCATGTCAATTAAACATCGGTGGGCCGGGCACGGTGGCTCACGCCTGTAATCTCAGCATTTTGGGAGGCCAAGGCGAGCAGATCACCTGACCTTAGGAGTTCAAGGTCAGCCTGACCAACATGGTGAAACCCTCGTCTTTACAAAAATACACAAATTAGCTGGGCATGATGGCAGGTGCCTGTCATCCCAGCTACTCAGGAAGCTGACGCTGGAGAATCTCTTGAACCCAGGAGGCGGAGGTTGCAGTGAGCTGAGATCACACCACTGCACTCCAGCCTGGGAGACAGAGCAAGACTCTAGCTCAAAAAAAAAAAAAAAAAAAAAAAAAAAAAAAAACCAAAAAAAAAAAAAACCCAACAAACAAACAAACAATAACATATGTGATCATTTCATTGTTATATCCATTATATAAAATCATATATGAGAAAAAGCAAATTTAGATCTCCTTGTGAACGCATACACAAAAACTATTTACCTGTAAAAATCATTTGTTTTCCCACAGTAGTAGATGTTGGCTTTTGGTATGATACAGATGCCATGGCTAAAGTCTTAACTGTGCTACTGGATTTTATTCTTCGGCTTCTTCAAATCAGTTAAGCTGCACCAGAAAGAATGAAAGACTCTGCAGTCCTTCCTCTCCCTGCCTGTGACCTGAACCAGGCGGTTGCTAAAGACTCTTTATGACAGGGAGACAGAATGTTCCTCCCAGCAGAGTTCCGCATTCCAATCTCCAAGAGCAGAGAGATACTGCTGTAGCCTTCCCAGAACTTGCATCCAGTGATAACTTTTCCCTATTTGTCAATATCAAGTCAGAATACACTTGTTCACAGGCACTAGATCCAGTTCGAGCTTATGTCCCAGATAATCCGGCAGGCTCAGTCACTACTGTCTTTCAACATTTCACAAAGAATGTCTTGCAGAAATATGTTATACCAAAAAACAAAAAGCCCCCACAAACCATGGTTAAATATATTTGACAAACACTGGCAAGATAAAATACAGTAAAAAATAACATTAATAAATTAATGAGATAATTACACACAGATGTGTATATATAGGTATATTTCCAGTCTCATATTTCAGTCCCTCCTTAAACACCGCTTGTGCTTTGGTCATGTCAATTTATCTGTGGTTCTCAATCTGTGCAATGCTTTTTCATTGTTCTGAGTCTTTACACATACAATTTGCTCTTCCTGTAATGCAAATATTTCTTGTCCTCTGACAGCCAAGGCCCACATCTGCTCTTCCAGGAGGATGTCTGCAGACACAGCTAAGTGCTTTCTTCTTCATGTCCCTTTAACCTCTTTAGCACTGTGTTTAGACCTATCTTTTTAACTCACCATTTTAATTATTTGTCTATTTTATCGATCTCCCTACTAGAATCTGACTTCTAGGAGTTTATGGTAAAAGTATACTTATTTATATTTCAATTTCCAGAGACTGGTATGCAATAAATAGTTAATAGATGTTTGTGGGATGAATAAGTATATGATCAGTAATTCTAGCTTGCACAGAAATATATCGACTACCTGATAATCCATTGAGATAAATTCTAACAGTAATTTTGTATTCAACACTAATATGTGGAGTTCTCCACTGTAAATGTAATACCTTTTATATTTTGAGAATTATAAGAAAAATACTATATGAACTCTGGAAAGGCTTACAGTAGGCTTATGGTAGGCAAAGAGATGCGCTACTCAGGTAGGTTCCCCTTCAAGGAAGGGCGTATAGCCCAGCTGGAGGAAGGACTGTCAGTAGACAGTGTCCAGATGTCAGCACCTTCAGGGTCTGCTTTGCCTGCAGAGAGCAGCCTCCTCTGTCTGAGGTCAAGCCTTTTCTAGGGGAGCCTATGTCAGGTGACTGAATGAGGTAGGGGTATAAGGACCAGTCATTTCTCACCGAATCGGTCAAGGTTGTGTTGAGCCCTTGCAGTTCTTCCTCCCCTGAGCAGTCCTGCTTCCTCTCCTTTCCTTTCACAGGTATTGAACCCAAATAACCACCTTGCCCCCCACTTCCAGAGAAACTGACCTGAGATGACTAGACAGCGTAAGCACGTATGCACAAATGTATTATACAAGAGCGCTTCTCATTTTAACCACTCAACCCTCCTAACCAGAAACTGAATATATTTCCCCAGTGTGTGGGCAACTAGAGTCAGTCGCTGCTGTGTTACTGATCTTTGGTGTCCTTTTCTTTGGTCCTGACCTGAATTACACTCTTCTTTACCTTCCTGTGGCCCGCTACAGTTTCAGAAGCTTTCCTACTCTCTCTGCTGTTAACTAATTCTAGTTCCTATAGTCAAGGGCTCTCTATCTCTAGCTGAAAGTATCTTTCTTTGAAAAGCTCCTAGTTGTGTCTTTGAAACTACCATTTTCCAAGGCGCCCAACTTTGAACATTCCTAGAAGAGGGAAGCCTGCTCACGTCACTTGTGTTTTTAAGGATGCTGAGAAGAGAAAGGAAGAAGGAACCTAAATGAAGAAAGTAATTCTTTGGTAAATAAGTCAGAAAATAAATGAGATTTTGGCTTTTGTTGGAGGACTTCCCATTAACCCTTCAGGGGAAATGCGGGCTTCTGCTTTGCCTTTGAGACTGTTAAAACTCTACTCTGTTGTAGGCTTACGGTCAGACATTCTGATGGCAAAGGCTGGAGGGAAGGGAAAACATGGGAGAAGAACCAGGTTAGCTCTTCTCCATAAAATTATTCCACTAATTCAAGACATATTTAGATTCATTTGTTTTGTGTTGTTTCAGTTTTCAGAAATTTAAAAATTTATTTCACAAGTAACATATTTATATAGTTTCAAAGTAAAATCCTTAAGGGATATTCAGAGAAGTCTAGCTTTTATTCTTGTTACTTCCTGCTGTTCCCTCCTTTTTTTCTTTCAGGAAACATTTTTAAAAATATAAATACAAGGCCTGGCACAGTGGCTTACACCTGTAATGCCAGCACTTTAGGAGGTCGAGATGGGCGAATTGCTTGAGCCCAGGAGTTTGAAACAAGTCTGGGCAACACAGCAAGACCCCCATCTCTACAAAAATTAGCTGGGCACAGTGGTCTGTGCCTATGGTCCCAGCTAGTCAGGAGGCTGAGGTGGGAGGATTACTTGAGAGCTCAGGAGTTTGAGACTACAGTGAGCTGTGATCATACCACTGCACTCCAGCCTGGGTGACAGTGAGACCTTGTCTCAAAAACAAACATATATATATATATGATTATATCCTCCCCTTTCCTAAAGAAATAGTAGCATACTGAACATACTGTCTTTTACCTTGCTTTTTTCTCTTAACATCTGGAGAGATCACTCCATAGCATTACATAAAGATATTTCTCTCTCTCTCTCTGTCTCTCTCTCTCTGTCTCTCTCTGTCTCTCTCTCTCTCTCTCTGTCTCTCTCAGTACAGCTGCAAAATGCATTTACCAGTTTATTCAACCAGTCCACTATTAGTGGTCATTTGGGCTGTTTCCAATTTTTTTGCTATTACAAAAATTGCTACAAAGTATAGTTTTCTGTATACGTCTTCTCATATTTTTTGCAGACATCTTTGGGATAGATTCCTAGAAGTGATATTGCTGGGTCAAAGGAAAAAGACATATGTAATTTTGCTCAGTGTTGCTAACCCTGCCACCATGGTGGTTATGCCATTTTGTATTCTCATGCACAATACCTGAGAATGCTGATTTTTATACGGCCTCACCCACAGACTGTGTTGTCAAACTTTCTAATTTTTTTCAGTATGACAGGTAAGAAATAGTAACATCGTAAGTTACACTTCTGTTCTTGTTAGTGTGATTGTGTTTTCATGTGCGTCAGGGCCATGTGCATTATATACTACGAACTGTCTAGTCTTATCTCTTTTTCTATCAAATTGTTGACTTTTTTCCCTCCTATATTTTTTTAAAATGAGCTAACATTCTAAAGAAACACATAAACAGAGAATGATGATACAATGTAGTAAGAGTAATGATAATTGTAGTAATACATTTAGTAAATACCTGATTTCCCAGTCATGGGAACAGAGAGGAAGGTTAATTGGCCGGGGCTGGGACGGAAGCTGAGGGCTGATGATGTGGTGAGGCAGGGTTTCCTTGAGGAAGTGATGTTTGAACTGTGTTGTAGAGAATGACTAGGATCTAGACAAGGGACAGGGAGCTGGAGGTTGGGGTGGGTGGTGAGGGCATTTTGGGCAAAGGGCATAGCTTGAGCAAAAGGCTGGGAGGGGAGAAACAGCCAATAGCATGGTGCATAGCAAAAATACAAGTTCCGCATTGCTGGAGAGTCATGACTAAGAGGGTGAGCTGGGATGTGAGGCTGAAACTTTACTCTGTAGGCAATGAGGACCCCTGAGGGTTTTATAGTCTTACTTATTTATGTATTTATTTTATTTTGTTGAGGCAGAGTCTCACTGTGTCACCCAGGCTGGACTGCAGGGGCTCAATCATGGCTCACTACAACCTTGACCTCCCTGGACTCAGGTGATGCTCTCACTTCAGCCTCCAGAGTAGCTGGGACTACAGGAGATGGGGTCTCACCCTGTTACCCAGGCTGGTCTGGAACTCCTGGGCTCAAGCAATCCTAACTCAGGCTCCCAAAATACTGGAGTTACATGCACGAGCCACCATGCCTGGCCCTCTGAAAGGTTTTAAATGGGCAGACACTGGTTGGTGTTGGGTTTAAATGGAAGACACCTGACTGTGTGGAGAATGGGCTTAAGAAAAGCGAGGAGTCTGGGGCCCAGCAGGCAACTGTTGAAGTGATCCAGGGCAGTAGAGATGGGGCCTGAACTAAGCCAGGCACAGAGGAGACACATTTGGAGTGTGTATTGAAGAGTAAGAATGACCCCCAGTTTTCTAGTTTGCCTGACTAGTGAGTAGTGGTACCCCAAAATAACACAGGAAAACAGAAGAAAACCGAGACCAATAAACAAATTGATGGCATTAACTAGATGTGGATTTGTACATGCTGCACAATAGGCTAACAGAGCAGTTAAAATTAAGCCCAAATTGTCATAAAGTATTGTGACAGCGACTGAACTCATTATTGGGACTAAAAGTGGTCTCCGTGGGCCACCAGATGCCTTTTCATTAGAGAAAATTCCTATTGTTTATGAATCAATAGTTGCCTCTTCTAATGAAACTCAGGGTTTGCTGCTCGGCACAGATGAAATTTTGGCTATTGTCTTGCTTCGGTAATTTAATAGCTACTTCAGAGTTGATAACCACTTTACCAGTTACAACTGTGGAGGCCAATGCAGCGACCCTGTGAAAGTATCTTGTTTTAACATTTGGGAAAGAATCAAGTTATGTATTTTAATGATATAAAAGTGATACAAACTAGAAGCTTTTATTATATGACAGTGATATATCTCTAGATGAACACAGGTCAGAATGTACTATAATTACATAATAACATTCAAATATCCTATTACAAAGCACACTTGGCAAACTGGGAAGCATTGCCATCGTATCAGTGTGAAACTTATACTTTTGAGCACTATATGTATAGTACTTAAATATATATATATATATATGTTACTTAAATATGTGTGTGTGTGTATATATATGGATGTATTTTTTTTTTCTTTTTTGAGATGGAGTCTCGCTCTGTTGCCCAGGCTGGAGTGCAGTGGCGTAATCTTGGCTCACTGCAACCTCTGCCTCCTGGGTTCAAGTAATTCTCCTGCCTCAGCCTCCTGAGTAGCTGGGATTACAGGCACGTGCCACCATACCTGGCTAATTTTTTATATTTTTAGTAGAGATGGCGTTTCACCGTGTTAGCCAGGATGGTCTTGATCTCCTGACCTCATGATCCACCCACCTCGGCCTCCCAAAGTGCTGGGATTACAGGCGTGAGCCACTGCACCCGGCCTGTATATTTTCTTTTGAGACAGAGTCTCACTGTTGTCCAGGCTGGAATGCAGTGGTGGGACCATAGCTCACTATAGCCTCAAACTCCTGGGCTTAGGAGATCCTCCTGGATCAGCCTCCCAAGTAGCTGAGATTAGAGGTGTGTACCACCACATTTGGCTAAATTTTGTACATTTTGTAGAGAAAAGGTCTCACTGTGTTTCCCAGGCTGGTCTTGAACTCCTGACCTCAAGCTATCCTCCTACCTCAGCCTCCCAAAGTTGTGAGCCACCACACCCAGCCGAGTACCACATATTTATATGTCTTTTCCATGTATTCTATGTTCAGGAAATAATCTGGAAAACACACTGAATAGAGCCACAGACTTGGCTTCAAATCCCAACAACTCTTCTGAGTAACATTGGCAGGTTGCTTTTCTATGAAATGAGAATCATTGTGCCTACCTATAAGTCAATTGGGATAATGGATGTAAAATGCTTGCCACGTGCCTGCTACATGGTACGTACTCAATAAATATCAGCTGTAATATTGGACGCATCATGCTTCCCCTGCATCCTTGCCACCCACCCCATTCTTCCCTGAAAAAACATAGACGATTAATACAAATTTAAACAGCAACCATCATAACTTTTCTTGTATTTGAATTTGCAACACCAGCTCACAAAAGAGTCTGTAGTCTTCCTCTGGCTCATTTAACTCTAATTTGGGTAGGGTGACGCTGGGAGTACAGTGGTGCTATTCCCTGTCGGGCCAATCAACCCAACTTGCCCCAGTTGTAGTTAATTTAATTGGGGATGATGCAACACTTAGGCTTTTTCTATGGACACACAGTTTTTTAAATTAAATACACAAACATTATCATTGCTATCCTGTAATTGCTATACTACACATTTAAAAAACAACAGATAATTTAAAGCCAGTGTTACAGAAGCAATAATGGTCATATCTTACAAATGTGTAAGTTGTTATCATTAAAAGCAACCTTACCTATTACTGAGACTGAACCCCTTATTTTTCCCATGAGCTGTCTGACGTTGGGAGAGGTTAGTTGAGGAGTTAACCAAAGGTACCGGGGGATATAGAACCACCACCACAACCAAAAAACCCCAACACTCCTGATTCTCAGTTCGGAATGTTTTTCTCTCTATTCTGCCTTGTAAAAGAAACTGTCATCGCATTCATGGTGTTGTGGATATCAAAAGCTCGTGGAGATGGCTCTAGTGTTTTATGTGGTCTTTCTCCTCCCACCAGTTTAATTTTCTGGTGACGCCTTTTTCACTGATCGATGAACGAATATAATTGGACACTTACTATGTGCCAGACACTGTGCTAAACACTTTCCCCAAAGTTTTCTTGTTATCTGCACAATAGTGTTATGACACAGAATTATTACCCTGATTCACTAAAGAGGTGAGTTCTACAGTTTAGTGTCAAAGTTCTGCCCTGTTGTACATTAACGACAGAGAATGTTGATTCCCAAATCTGGCTAATTATTTCGGGGTCTTAATAACCTAAATCTAAATTTGATCTTCAACAAACATGTTTTTCAAAATGTTAGTTTTACATGATTGAAATTCTCCCATATGAAAAACTGACCATAGTTAGAAACTATTCCCTCTGTAGGCTACTGCGACTTCCCGGCCTGTGAGTGCAAATGAGCTGACCGTATCATTCAATCCTAATAGTTTCCTAGTTTAATATCTTTCCCACCCCTGTAACTATGAAAAATCAACCTCCTTTCAAATGTCTCCTCTCCTCCGTCCACCAGCTCAAGTCTCTGGAGGTTCCGGATGCCCACACTTCCCTCTTTGCTCCCTTCGAGGCTGCTGCTCTGTAAGTTTTAACTTGGCTGCTGCTCAAACATGTTTTATCTAAGCGAGTGGAGCACTTCTCTACACTGGCCACTGGCCAAAGTGAAATTCTGTTAATCTCTGATTCCCAGATCACTCAACTGCCACTGGGCTTCTGGCTACCGTTCCATTCTCTGTATTGCCATTCTGACTTGGACTCCTTGGCTCAACCAGAAGGGAAGAAAGTTCCTTCCACTATGAGATGCTTACTTAGAGGGTCTCCAGAAGGTTTTCTCGGCCCACGCGAAACAACACAATTTTGGGTGATAATACTTTTAATTATTTAGTGAGCACACTGCTGACTGGCTAGGGCCTCACTAGGTACTTTTTTTGTTTTGATTTTGCTTTATTGAGACAGAGTCACACTCTATTGCCCAGGCTGGAGTGCAGTGGTGCGATCACTGCTCACTGCAACCTCTGCCTCCTGGGTTCAATGATTCTTGTGCCTCAGCCTCCCGAGTAGCTGGGACTACAGGCATGTGCCACCACGCCTGGCTAATTTTTGCATTTTTAGTAGAGACAGAGTTTTGCCATGTTGCTCAGGCTGGTCTCCAACTCCTGGGCTCAAGTGACCCACCTGCCTTGGCCTCCCCAAATGCGGGGATTACAGGCCGTGATCCACTGCGCCTAGCCTAGATACTTTTGATTTAAAAACTCCTCTACTCTGACCCTCAGGTCTTCTGTTGAATCCAGTGCACCATGCCATTCTTATTATTTGCTCCTCATGAATTCTTTCTACCGCTTAGCAAAATGTACCTTTGGAAATTTTCTTTCATCAGCACCCTTCTCACTCACTAACTCCCTATTTTCTATCCCCCTTCCAGTTCACCAAATGTGTTTCAAGTTATTTTCCCTAGAAACTTCCGACTCCCTTTGACAACACTGGATAAATTAGCTGCCAAGAGGGAAGCAGAGAGGGAATGTTTCCCCAGTGCACAGCTAGAAACCAACCCTTCTTACCTTCCTGGGGAAATGCATTTTCATAGTGGAATAGAAATATTTACATTTTTTTAAATACAATTGAGTGTCATCTAGAATTACTATGTATTCTTCCATAAGCTCTTCTATAGTTCCTCCTTAGACCCAATGCCTGGAATTGAGTGTCTCCTCTTCATCCAGCTTCCTGAGACTAAGCGCAATTTACAGCAGGCTACAATCCAGGATTAGTTTCAGTGTCATACTTTCGATGTTGAAAGAAAAGACATAACTTCCTAATATTTGCCATTCATTTGCCATGCCATAAAACGAACATTCAAATACATGACTATTGATCCCCAAAGAGCGTCTTATAGTTATAACCTAAAAACAGCTGTTACCTTTTACCTGAAATGGATTATAAACTGGCTTATGAGCATTTGGGCCAGGATTAAGAAAATACTTCACTTTGAAAATTTTCATTTTTTAGCAAACTCAGCAGGATTTCAATGAGAAAATTACTTTTCTTGTTGTATATTTTATCAAGATTTTTAAACTTAATCATTGTAATTAAACTCTAGTATAAGATTTTTAAAATGTTATTTTCAGTGGCAAGGAAGTTTGAGCTGAAGGGGAGGACAACATCTGGGAAAGAAAACACAGCTGGGCGCGGTGCCTGTAGTCCCACCTACTTGGGATGCTGAGGCAGGAGAATCGCCTGAACCCAGGAGGCGGAGGTTGCAGTGAGCCGAGACCAAGCCATTACACTCCAGCCTGGGTGACACAACGAGACTCCATCTCAAAAGAAAAAAAAGAAAGAAAGAAAGAACAAGAAAACGCAAATGGGTCTGGGACCTCCTTTGTGTTGGAAGCGGAGACCCCTCCCCTCCCCGCTATCACACAACCTAGATGGGAGAAGTTAAACAAAATCAACTCAAAAGGCCCTGTATTAAGGAGAAATAATGTTGTGGTGGGGAATGAATTTGGGAGCTTTGGAACTGGGGGGAAAAAACAGCAAGATGGACAAGAAGAGTGTGGGGAAAATGGGGGCAGGTGGGGAGGGACACACAGCCCTGGAAGGGGAGTTCATGAGGGTTTTCCTGTGCTCCAGACATCCAGGAGGAAAAGCCTAATTTTAATTTTAAGTTATTTGTTACCTCCAGTATAACATTTTTCAAGGTGATGAATGGGACAAGGGTGGCACAAGGCATTTTCTTTAGGGTGTTAAAGTCATAGCTGAGCTGGCTGGGTACGATGGCTTGTGCCTGTGATCCCAGCACTTTGGGAGACCAAGGTGGACAGATTACCTGAGTTCAGGAGTTTGAGACCAACCTGGTCCACATGGTGAAACCCCATCTCTACTAGAAATACAAAAATAGGTCATTGTGATGGCGACTGCCTATAGTCCCAGCTACTCGGGAGGCTGAGGCAGAAGAATCACTTGAACCCAGGAGGCAACGGTTGCAGTGAGCAGAGATTGCACCTCTGTACTCCATCCTGGGCAACAAAGTGAGACTGTCTCAAAAAAGAAAAAAAAAAAGTTATAGCTGAGCCCAGAAGGCTGGAAAGTTGAGGATTTCAGACGTAGACACATCTCACACAAGAACATATTGCAATAATCCACAAAAAATGGTAGGCGAAAGATAAAAATATTCCAGATAAAATATTTAAAAATAATTTGTATAATTACTATAAAAGTTTAATTACTCAAGGAGTTGATTATTTAATCAAGATTTTTAATCTCGACTTTATAAAATGTACAAAAGCAAAGGTATTTTTGAAATGATGAAGTCATAGATACGTTATTTATTTTGGATAACTCACTTTCTTAATATAAGTTGAAAAAATTTTCTCATAACAGCTAGCGCTAAAGTTTCACCTAGGTTGAAACCTTTCTTTATTATTTTTAGGCCATTGAAAGTAAAGGGGAGAAGCCCGTAGAGCATAGCCTAAAAGAGCCAGCCTAAAGAAGATAGTTTTAAACTTTTGCACAAAAGAAGTAAAAAGAATGTGGGGGTTGGAATAGCTATGAGAGAGAAAGGGCGAGAGAAGCAGCCTGCAGGAGATGGAAGGCTGAAACTGAACAAAACTGGGGTGTTCATTATCTGTTGCAGAATAACAAATCACTCTAAAATTTAGTGGCTTAAAACAACAAATATTTATCATTTCACAGTTTTTGTGGGTCAGGAATCTGGGCACTGCTCAGCGAGGTGCCTCTGGCCCAAGATCCCTCATAAGATTGCAGGCAAGCAGTCAGTTGGGGCTGAGGTTTTTTTTGTTTTTGTTCTTGTTTTTGTTTTTGTTTTTTTTGAGACGGAGTCTCGCTCTGTCTCCCAGGCTGGAGTGCAGTGGCCGGATCTCGGCTCACTGCAAGCTCCGCCTCCCGGGTTCACGCCATTTTCCTGCCTCAGCCTCCCGAGTAGCTGGGACTACAGGCCTTCGCCACCAGGCCCGGCTAATTTTTGTATTTTTAGTAGAGACGGGGTTTCACTGTGTTGGCCAGGATGGTCTCGATCTCCTGACCTCGTGATCCGCCCACCTCGGCCTCCCAAAGTGTTGAGATTACAGGCGTGAGCCTCCGCGCCCAGCCTGGGCTGAGGTTTTATATGAAGACTCAAGAGGCTAGATCTGATTCCAGGCTCACTCACATGATGGTTGGCAGGATTTGGTTCCTTGGAGGGGTATTGGAGTGCACTGTGTGCCTCTCCATAGAGCAGCTCAAAACATGGCAGCCGAGGCTGGGCACGGTGGCTCCTGCCTGTAATCCCAGCACTTTGGAAAGCCAAGACGGGCAGATCACTTGAGCTCAGAAGTTCGAGACTAGCCTTGGCAACATGGCAAAACTCTATCTACAAAAATTAGCCAGGTGTCATGGTATGTGCCAGCTACTTGGGAGGCTGAGGCAGGATGATCACTTGAACTCAGGAAGTCGAGGCTGCAATGAGAGTGATCGCGCTACTGCACTCCAGCCTGTGTGACAGAGTGAGACCCTATCTCAAAAAAAAAAAAAAAAAAAAAAAGAAAAGAAAAGAAAAGAAAAGAAAAAAAAGGCAGCTGGCTTCCTTCAGATGGAGAAAATGAGAGGGCACCTGAGACAGAAGCCACGGTTATTTTGTAACCTAATCTTAAAGGTGACATTTCATCACCTCTGCCCCATCGTGTTTGCTAGACACAAGTTCACAAAACCCAGCTCACACTGAAGGGGAGGGCATTACAAAGGGCATGAACACCAGGAGGTAGGGATACAGGATACAGGTAGCCAATGAGAAGTCCTCAGCAGCACTGGGAGTATTTTAAGAGCAAGAATGTTAAATATTGAACTTTCAGTTTTGGTATTTTTTTTTTGTTTGTTCGTGTTTGTTTGTTTGTTTGTTTTCATTGAGACAGAGTCTTGCTCTGTTGCCCAAGCCTGAGTACAGTAGCATGATCTCGGCTCACCACGACCTCCACCTCCCTGGTTCCAGTGATTCTCCTGCCTCCGCCTCCCAAGAAGCTGGTACTACATGTGCATGTCGCCACACCCTGCTAATTATTCTATTTTTAGAAGAGACGGGTTTTCACCCTGTTGGCCAGGCGGGCCTCGAACTTGTGACCTTAAGTGATCCACCCACCTTGGCCTCCCAAAGTGCTGGGATTACAGGCATGAGCCACCGCGCCCAGCCTTTCAGCCGTTTATAGTGCTGCTGCAGCCTGTTAAGCATCAAAACTGACTCCGTACAACCTATTGCATGGTGGAAGAATGGCTGATCCATAAGAGGTGTGGTAAGGCGGGGCTGGTGGACATAGAGTTGGAAGTTATCCAGACTTTGACCTTTGGTTGCCTCATTCTTTCATTCCTGTATTCTCTGAGGCCTTTTAGGGCACTCCACTTCAGTGACCAGGACTTGATCAGTTTTGTTAGACCACTTATGCTCTAGAACCTAGCATTTAGAGAAGTTGAAAATATTACTTGTGTTTTTTAAAAAAATCTAATATTGTGCATTTTATGGTTTTAAAAGAATTATAAAAGTAGATTTTATACACAAACTGAATAATCAACTTCTAAATAAATTTGCTCCAAAAAGTTACTTAATCCTAACAGAAAAGGAAAACCCCACACATACATACATTTATTTGTGTCTGAAACCATATACTCATCTATTTAAGCAAGACTTTTCTTGATTTTGTATTTTAAAAGTTTCCAGATTCTTTATATTTTCTCTGATTTTAAGAACAAAATNTTTTTTTTTTTTTTTTTTTTTTATCTCCTAGTGCTTATTATACACGCTTAGAAAACACAGAGTCTCCATCAGCCATCTATCTTGGTTGCTTTATCTGTTGAGTCACAGTCACATTGCCACAGATTCTTGGTAATCTGAAAAATACCGAGATGCTCTTAGATAACTGAAAACCCTGGCGAAGGAGAATTTCCTGCGCTATACCAAACAAGTTACTCTGCAGAAAAGTAACGAGGCTGGAGCCAGTAGATGACAGTGAGGTTGCCCAATCCCAGTTCCATGGAGAGCGCTGCCTCACAGCACACTGGAAGAAAGGCAAAGAGAATGGCCTGCCCCGCTACCTGGTCCTCAGTGGCCTGAGATTCTGTATAATCTGAAATAAATCTAAATGAATAAGAAGACGGAGTTTCAAATATGTGAACCATGATATGATAGCATGTAATGGAATAGCATATAATAGAGAAAGCACAAAGAGGGAAGGTAAGAGAGCTTCTGCTCCCAGTCTTTAGAGATGAGGATACTCACCCCGAGCTGTGTGCTTACCTTCCTTCAGAGATGTTTGTTCATGCTTTCAGCGTTGTTTTGCAGTCTGTAAAGGTACTGTTTTGCCTTTCTCTAGGCCACCTGAACTCGCTTAAGTAATCATACCTCCTCCAAAGCATGGTATTTAAGAACAGACCTGGCCTTTGTTTCAGAAGGCCATAATTGACCGTTTTGTGTAAGCACAAAAGGGGGTGGGGTAGGAGAGCTTTCCCGAGCCTGTGCTATCTCCTGTTGAAGCCCATTTGTTAGCCTCGTAGGCAGGGCGCGCTGGAATGCCTGGCAAGTGCAAGTACAGTGAAATGCCGTCATTGTGCTGCTCTCACGGCGCATGTTTTCCCACGTACGACATTCAAAATGTTCAGTTCCCTGGAAAACGTTCTAAAGAAGTTGCACTGTATTAGGCTTTGTCTTCTCGTCTTTCACAAAGGCAGACAGCCCTCTGTTGAGAACAGCCTTTCCATAGGCATTTCTGTTGGCTCCGAGCCACATGGACGTAACCTAGAGCCACTGAGCCACAAGAAAAGCTTGGACCAGAAGCAGGGGGAGGGGACGCTTCACAGGGTTTTTCCTCCCACATTCAGTATACACAAGGATCCCGAATTGAAAATGCCTATCAGTTTGCTTATGATGATATTGTCAAAGAAATTTGTTTACAATGGTAACTAATTTTTTTCTCTCCCCTTCCACTTTTTTTTTTTTTTTGAGAGGGTGTCCCTATGTTGCCCAGGTTGGACTCTAACTCCTAGGCTCAAGTGATCCTCCTGCCTCAGTCTCCAGACTTAGCTGGCATTACAGATATGCGACACCACCCTGGGCTTAATAATTATTATTTTTTAAACCTGAGATAATTTACTAAATGATATAAAGTTAAAAATTTTTTTAAATCAGTATAAAACATGGGCTTTTAGTTGACATAATGTAATTTGAATGACTTAAAATGTAGATGTCAAATGTTAAGGTTATGTCAGGTACATTTATTATATTTATTAAATATTACCAATTACTGATTTTCACAGAAAGAAAATAAAAGAATTCTCTGACTATTGTAAATTGACAAAAAGATGGTAGGGATTTCTGAGAAAACACTGTCGAGAAAGATAAAGCAAGGTCAGTTTGTGACATTTCAATGGATACTTCAACACAGATTAGCTTATTATTTTTATTTAAGTAAACAAGAAGGTCCAGCTGGACCAAGTAAGCTCTTGTATTTTTCTGTTCTTTCGCTGCACGTAAGTCTAAGAATTGTTTTACTGCCTTCCTAAAAGCCCCACAATAGCTTTGAAAATGGTTGAGAAGATGTAAGGAAGTAGTCTGAAACATAGAGATGATATCAAGATTCACAAAGATTGATTAAGGGATAGAATGCAAACCAAGTGATTTTAAAAAAAATTGTTATCGATACATAATAATAGTATATATTTATGGGATACTTCTTTTGATATACGCAGACAATGTGTAATGATCAAATCAGGGCATTTAGGATATCCATCACCTCAAACACTTCATTTCTTGGAAACATTTCAAAGCTTCTCTTCTAGCTATTTTGGCAAACCAAGTGATTTTAAATACAGTCATTTGTTTGATTTCAGCTTCGTATTTCCCATCAACTTTCTTAACGGTACTTATTCTTTAGAATGTTCTGAGTTTTTATGATTCTTCAAGAATATTGATCACCTGTTCTCGATTTTTTATACAAGGTTAAAATCCACTTAAAAATGAATTAAAAGCCATATGATTTTTGTGTCTGTCTGGAAAACAGGGTTCGACTTCCACAGATGTCATAGAGAGCTCAAATATATGCTGCATTAATTATATCACTGATATTGTAGCTGTCACAGAAGAGAGAGTAAAAAATTTGGTACTGGGGATGTCTTGGTAGGAAATGAGCCTTAAAGCTTCTTGATAGATATAAGGCAATCTCTTGATAACGTCAAGTAACTTAGATGTTACTTTTAAAAATGTGCATTGCTAAAAGGTGCCCCTTAGTGTCAACACATATTCTCTGGCCCTGGGCTGCTCTTTTTGACCCTGCAGGGGAAGCCATGAAAATAAAGTGAATACTGGCATTAATCAAACCAGTCTTTATTTTGACAGCATTTGGAATTCATTCTTCTCACTGGGTGGTACTGCCACCACTGTACTTTTTTTTTTTTTTTTTTTTTAAATGTGCTTCCTAATGGTTAGTGTCAGGCTTGGGAAGTGAACAGGTGTGACTCCCTAACTTGAGGACAGGCCTGCTGTATTGAAAGGGAAAAAGAATGGAAAGAGAGGTGTGATAGCATTTTTAATAAATGTCTGAAATTCATGATAGTGTGAGTATAATATAAAAAGAAGGGAGGGGGAAGAAAGTAGGATGGGTTAGGAGTAAGGATCACCGTATCCAGTAACAGCCCAGACTCAGAGAGCCTTAAGATTGGATAAATGTAAACAGCATTTTATTGTTTAAAATGTTAAAGATAGCCAGGCATGATGGCTCACACCTGTAATCCCAGCACTTTATGAGGCTGAAGCAGGTGGATTGCTTGAACCCAGGAGTTTGAGACCAGCCTGGGCAACATGGCTAAACCCCATCTCTATAAAACATAAAAAATTAGCCATGGTGTGTGCCTGTAGTCACAAGCTACCCAGGAGGCTGAGGTGAGTGGATCGCTTGAGCCCAGGAGTTCGAGGCTGCAGCGAGTTATGATTATACCACTACATGCTAGCCTAGGTGACAGAGCAAGAACTCATCTCTTTAAAAAAAATAAAATTAATTATAAAAAAAATCTTGGCCGGGCGCCATGGCTCACGCCTGTAATCCCAGCATTTTGGGAGGCCGAGGCGGGTAGATGACCAGGTCAGGAGATCGAGACAATCCTGGCCAACATGGGGAAACCCCGTCTCTACTAAAAATACAAAAATTGGCTGGGCATGGTGGCAGGTGCCTGTAGTCTCAGCTACTCGGGAGGCTGAGGCAGGAGAATCGCTTGAACCAGGAGGCAGAGGTTGCAGTGAGCCGAGATCTCGCCACTGCACTCCAGCTGGGCGACAGCGAAAGACTCTGTCTTAAAAAAAAAAAAAAAAAAAAAATCTTAAAGATGTTTCCAAAAAAGTGCTATTCTTTGCATTTTCTTACAGAAACATAAAAGCAAAGTGGCTGTATAGCAGAGTAACCGGAGTTTTGGTAAATGTGGTTTGAATTATGTTCAGATGAATGCAAAGTGATACGTTTTCTGGAAAAGGTATCTAGCACATAGCTTTTTTATTGCTTGAAACTGTTTAAGATTTGACATGGGCTTTTGGGGGAGCTTCGTCCTTCCTGAAAATCTAATACCACTAGACTGTAAACTGCACAGAAGAAACGATTACACCCACCATTTCCCTTGCCTCTCCCCACAGTGCCTGGTACTTCGTACACAATAGAAACTAAGAAATATTATGTCAAAATTACTAAAGTGTCACATTCAAAGCACTTTCATTACCAAATGCAAAGCAGAGACAATTTATACTATGGTTATTTCCAAAATCTCTTGCTGCTAATTAATGAACTCTTATCTGGTCATGAGATGTAACATTTAGAACGATAGAAATAGAATTTCTTTCTTTCATTCTTTTGTCATTCTCATTCTACCATTCATTTATTTCTTTAATAGCAAAACATTTGCTTTTATTTATTACTCAGGTTTTTGCTCCTAGCATAGTGAAACTGTCTGCAATGTCAGAAGAGATGTGTTAAGCTCTGGTACCCAGCTGCGTGCTGAAATATACTAAACGACTGGCATTCTTATCGCAGTTTCTGTGGCCTATTACTCTTTGTTTCATTACAATTTAATATTTACTAAGAGTGCTGTCAGCTCTGTGCTTTCATTTCGTCTCCGTGGCAGGCATCTCCCCCCTCCTTCCTTGCTCTTCCTTGCCCTGCCCCCATACCCTCCAGCTACCTACTATCAAGCTCACCACAATTCTGGATGCTAAAAAAAACAAAAACAAAAACCAAGTTTCCCTTGCTATCTTTCATTTGCAAGACTCCCCCCAAAAAGTGCGAATGATTCAGATGGAGGGAAGTAGACAAAAGAGATGAGGACTCTAGGCCAAGCACACAGAGCCAAAGCAGACGCCTCACACTGACGGCCAGTGTACCTCGTTCACACAATGTTTTCATTTCTTTTTTTTCCACATGAACCAACATCGAAATATCAGACCTTGTGTGCAAATAGAAATGTCTGAATTCTCTTAAAAAATTGGAAGACCTGGACCTACATTCCTGCATGGTAATAGTCAGCTACAGCAGAGTGTCCCATGCTCCATGAGTTAAGTAGACCCTGAAGAAAAAAAAAAAAAAAAAAAAAAAACCAACACAATCCCTGCACACGGTAAAACATTTATCTGCTCAGATGCCACAAACTCTGCAACTAGCTAGTTGTGTAGGGTAAAGCTGACTGAAACAGTGAGAAGTTTTGTGGTTGGAACTTGGCTCCCCTGAGGCTCCATCTTCTCTTCTGTAGATGGGGTAGTGATGCTGCTATCTGTCCTTATGGGATTATCTCAAGACTATTATTATTATTATTATTATTAAGGCAGAGTTTTGCTCTTGTTGCCTAGGCTGGAGTGCAATGGCGCCATCTCAGCTCACTGCAACCTCCACCTCCCAGGTTCAAGCAATTCTCCTGCCTCAGCCTCCCAAGTAGCTGGAATTACAGGCGTCCGCCACCACACCTGGCTAATTCTTTGTACTTTTAATAGAGATGAGGTTTCTCCATGTTGGCAGGCTGGTCTTGAACTCCTGACCTCAGGTGATCCACTCGCCTCAGCCTCCCAAAGTGCTGGGATTACAGGTGTGAGCCACTGTGCCTGGCCGACTATTATTTTTTAAAATATGATTTGAGTGACAATATCGAGTACATACTAAATTGCATGGCCACTAGTTTTTCTTGGTTCATTCTTTTGCGTTAAATATTATCTACTCGATGTTCCCCCTTTTAAAATACAAGCATACATGGATGGGTAATATATTGAGTTATGAATGCATAATAACACCTAGGAGAATATAAGGATGGCTGTGGGCCAGTAGGGGCCCCTAGCCAAGAACCCCACACCTCACATTCTTTGGTTCCCCTAGCCTACTCCTTCCTATTTTAGGTCTCTTCCAGGATCTTTTGGTGGCTCCTGAAAACTCAATGTGTGTTTTGTTTCTGAGTTCCCTTCCACTGCCCCATCCTTTAAAGGCATTCCCAGGAGATATGTACCTTACTAGCCGGTTCTGTAGGAGCCATTCTAAACAGACTGAATCCATGGATGGCATAGGAATAAGGTTGGCAGAGATCTCCCTTCCTTCTTTTCTTCCTCCCTCCCTCCTTCCTTCCTCTCCTTTCTTTCCTTTTCTTTTTCTTTCTTTCCTTCAATTAGAAACAAATCCAAGGCTGAGCACAGTAGTTCATACCTGTCATCTCAGCACTTTGGGAGGCCGAGGTGGGAGGATTGCTTGAACCCAAGAATAAACCAGCCTGGGCAACATAGTGAAACTTGTCTCAAAAAAAA
>NW_016820247.1:633616-642447 GCF_001698545.2 Rhinopithecus bieti | reverse complement strand
AAAAAAAAAAAAAAAAAAAAAAAAAAAAAAAAAAAAAAAAAAAGAAAGAAAGAAAGAAAGAAAAGAAAAGAAATGAATCCATATTTCAGCAATTCATTTTTTAAAGAGATGGAATCTTGTTTTGTTGCCCAGATGAGTACAGTGGTACAATCGTGGCTCACTGCCGTCTCCTAATGCCTGGACTCAAGAGTTTTCCTGCCTCACCTCCTCAGCCTCTGCATAGCTGGGACTACAGGTGCATGCCACCACACCTGGTTAATTTTTTTTTTTGTAGAGACAGGGTCTCACTATGTTGCCCAGACTGTTCCTGAACTCCTGTCCTCAGGTGAACCTACTGCCTTGACTTCCCAAAGTGTTGGGATTACAGCTGTGAGCCACCGTGCCCAGACTATTTCGGCATTTTTTTTCCAATTAGTTTATCATTATTCCAGCTCAAGTCTTTCCTTAAAAATCATATCACAATGACCTCCCCTCCTCCATCTTGCATGGATATAGGAAATGTAGCCCTGACTCCTAGGATTTCTGAGAAGCCAGGGATCATGTTGACAAGTTCCACAAGCCCATTTTGGCTGCCACTGTTCCCTCTCGCTCTCCACCACACTGGAAGCCTTTTCCTCAGTCACCTCTCATGCTCACACCTCTCCCCAGTCCACTTCCCTCCAGAGCACAGACACGGGCTTCCCTCCTATCCCTCAGCGCACTGCTAACAGAAAGCTGTTGTCTCTAACATTCTTCACTGGATGGTGGGCTCTACATACAGAAGGGAAAACAACTTGAGACTTCAGTTTTGAAAACTTTGCTCCTGAGGACATTGGACATCCCCTTCCCAGACCCTCTCCTGCCTGCCTCTGTCCTTCACCAGCTCAGCTGCTCAATCCACTGACATCTTTCATGGTCTTCCTCCCCAACCCCTCCTACCCTGCCCCTTGCCACTCACATAGAAAATGCTTCAAACCATAATAATCTCTGCAGCATGTGCTCTGCTCCCACTGGAGTCAGCATTTTTAATCATTAAAGACAATATTGAGCACCCCAGGCTGAAGCAGCTGTATTTAACTTATTTCCCCCGTCTGAGGCTTCTGCAAGGAAGTCTGCATGACTTATAACTAGAAAGCTTTATCAAGGCCCCCTGCTTGTCCTAAAAATGTCCTTTAAAGCCATCAGAAATATTGGAGCCTGGTGTCAAAGCTTTTGGATGCTCTTCTATTTCTGGAGAGATCTCAAGGCTTCCTTAAACCTCCTTAATAAGAGCAGGTTATAAGGAACTACCTGAAGAATTCAGTGAGAGGAAAAGCATGTATTGAACCTCTACTGTCTATGTATCTGTGGCGCTGCCTGGAGAGACATAGGATGCTCTATAAGTGTTGTAAGGACACCACCTGACTCTTTTCTTTTCTTCTGTGTTTTGAGAATTTACAAATGTCATGGGAAACTGAACCATATGAGCAAAACGCAGCATGCAGAAACTTTAGCATTTGTAGTCTCTGTTGTCACAAGGATTTTTAAAAAATGAAAAACAGGCTGGCTGCAGTGGCTCACCCCTGCATTCCCAGAACTTTGGGAGGCCAAGGCAAAGCAGGCAGATTGCTTGAGTTCAAGAGTTCGAGACCAGCCTGGGCAACCGGGGAAAACCCCGTCTCTCCAAAAAAAGAAAAACGAAAATCAGCTGGTCATGGTGGTGTGTGCCTGTAGTCCCAGGTACTTGAGGAGCTGAGGCAGGAGGAGCACTTGAGCCCAGGAAGTTGAGGCTGCAGTGAGATAAGATTATGCCACTGCATTCCAGCCTGGGTGACAGAGTAAGACCCTGTCTCAAAAATAAGTAAGTAAATCAATAAATATAAAAAACAAAAAACAAAAACATGAAGAGTGAGGTTGATGTGGTGAACACTGATAGCAATTATGTTCTGATCAGGTTTTGAATTTCAGGGTGGATACTAGGGAAGTAGGGGGTCCTTCTTCCCTGAGGAGTGTGTGTTTTTAAAGCAAAGGATAAAGGTTTTACTGCAAAGCTTGGCCTCCAACTCACAAATGTAAGTGTATGCCACAGATATTGAACAATACGTTATTCACACCTTTGTCAAGAGAAGAGGAGCCATGTGTCTCGGCTTCAGACCTTACCATGCTCAAAATGATAACCAATGTTCCAACACCTCCCCCTCCTCCCTGGTCCTCATTTCCTTTTTCACTCCCAAAGGTATGTTGTATTTCATTTGAAAGTGCTTAGAGACTATAGCAATATGCACTATGTAAATAATAGATGGAATGCAATAGAATGGAAATAGTCTTGGACCCCTGACTTTGGCTTACATCCAAAACAGACAGATTTAGACATGCAAACACTGTTTCTTTGACAGATTTGTTCTCTTCCCCGCTTTCCTTAAAACTATCATTTCATTTGCTTATTCAAATTTTTGTATGCCTGTTTGGAGGGTAGGGGAAGTTCACAGTCTTCCATCTCTATTGTTCACAATGGATGTGCTCAGTGTGGAATGTCAATACATATAAAATATAAAAAAATTAAGGCAGAGGAGGGAGAACAATAGAAAAAAGCATATAGTATAAGATAGAATGAAATAAAACCAACAATAAACAGTTGCTTATTTTGTGCCAGGTATTGCGTCAGAGTGACGTAGGGATACAAAGAACATCGAGGCATGGACTTCATTTCCAAAGGACGTGGCTCTTGCATGCAGCAAACTATGGCAAATGCTAGAAGGAGGTGGTGGTGCATGAGAAGTTTGTTTTAGTTGGAGAGCTCAAGCTGGAAAGGCTTCCTATGTAGATCTTCTATAGGATTTTGAAGATGTGAAGAACAAGAATTTGATAGGGAAATAGAATGAGCAGAGGTACAGAAACAGAAAAGCAACAAGTGGGGTGGGGATCCATGGGCTGGAGTAACAAAGGCTGAACCCAGATTAAGGAGGAAAGAAAGAAAGGAATTCACATGAAGGAGGCCGTTCATTCTGTGCTGAACTTCTTCAAATGAATTCTCACGTAATCTTCTTTACAGCTTTGTAAAATAGATACCATTCTTCTCCTTGCACAGATAAGCAAACTGAAAAGTCAAATATTATCACAGGGATGGGACTTGAAACCAGGTCCTCTGACTGCCCGCCTTGTCCCCGTCAGGGTACTGCTGTGCTGTGCATTTTTTCTATTGCCTTAGACCCAGGATTTAGGATTTGGAATTTGTCTGTGGACAATGGGAGCCACTGAAACTCTTTTCACCAAGGGAAATAAACAATTAAATCAGAAAAGAGAGAACTATCATTAAAATGTTCCTCTAAAGCAAGGGGCCCAGATGGGACAGTTGGCAGGCAAGGAACAGGAGCTCTCAATTCGTCACTGCCCTTTTAACCTATCTGGTAACTGATCATCTGATATAAGACTTTAGATCATTGTCTAATAGTCTGAAATTAATCTGAGTTTTTTATAATCTAATGTGTGCAGCAGCTACAGTACCTTTTTTCTCCCTTTATTTGGTTCCCAAAAGATTAATTACATCAAAGACACCTATTCCAAATTTAGTACAAATTAAAATCACAGGAACATACAGTGCTAGAGCACTCATGCATGGCTGATGGTAGAGAAATCAGAAGAATCACTTGGAAAAGTAATTTGAAACTGTAGATCAAGTCTTAAAAATGTTCATTTTGAAAATTTTATAAAGAGAGATTTCAATTGGAGAAACTGTGTGACCAAATATGTTTATTGCCTCATTACATAATGATAGAAAATAAACCATAATGGCATGTTTACCAAATAAAATATTATACATTTATTAAAATGAAAACATCACTAACATGTCAGAATATAGAAAATTTATAAAGCAATGTTATACAAAAAAATTTTGAGTACATGATTGTAATTTTTTAAATCATCACATGTATTAGTAACTACAGGAAAGTAAAGTAGAAAATGGCAATTGTAAATTTTTTGTTTGTTTGTTTGAGACAGGGTCTCACTCGGTAGCCCAGGCTGGAGTGCAGTGGTGGGATCTCGGCTCACTGCAGCCTCGACCTCCCAGGCTCAATCAATCCTCCCACCTCAGCCTCCCAAGTAGCTGGGATCTGAGCTGCATGCCACCATGCCTGGCTAATTTTTGTAGAGCTTTCACCATGTTGCCCAGGTTGGTCTTTAACTCTTGGGTTGAAGTGATCCACCATGTAGGTCTCCTAAAATGCTGGGATTATCAGGCGTGAGCCGCTGCACTAGGCCAGAAAATGGCAATTGTATTTGCTGGGGTTTTTTTATTTTCTTTAAAATTCTTGTTAATGTTGTTTTGAACATTTGTAATAGTATTATTTTCTAAATGTCATGTCTGCAGGCAGAAGCAACTAGGGTGAAAGGGCACAGAAAATCCATCACAAGAACAGCAATATCAAATCGCAATGTGTAATTTTTATGCCAAGTACTAGCAAAAGAAATAGTTTTGGTTATATATTGTTTTGTTTTGCCCTTGATCACTGAGTGTTTATATTGTTAAGCCAGAAGTATTTGACATTGAATGAAAGGAAGATATGGGACTTCTTTTCAAAAGGTATGTCATTTTATAATAGGGAAAACATTCACATTATATTTTTTCAATTGTGTACATCTTCATCTGTCTGAATAGGTTTAAGGGCAACTCTGCCTAAAGGCAAAGAAATAGATAAGAGCTCTGAAGTCTCTTTTAAAATGGTTCTATGACTATCAATCTAGAAATTCACAGCTATTACAGGAAAAGAAAGGATATAAATAGCTACAAAAGAAATAATGGAAGCATGGGTAAAAGTGGCTTATTTCTATTTAAAAGCATAATTATAATATTAAGAATAAGATACTTTTTTATTTTAACTGGCACATTTAGGAAGATGTAATAATATAAGAATAACTGTAATAATAACAAATAATATTTTACAAAGCACTTTCATACCCGTTATCTTTAGTTTTACATAAAGTAAAATATTGATCCACAAATGGCATATAATACCTTTAATTTGGCTTCCTACTTTAATTTTAGGGTAATTATTATAATGAAAATACAGTAGTTTAAAAAATCTGAGTACAAATGTCATTGTGATAGGTATTTTACAAAATAATTCACCTAGAACATAGACACAATCTGTGAGAGCTTAAATTCTAAAATGTGCAGCAGGAATGTAGACATATATCATAGGATGGCTTAGTAAATTGAACAAAAACAGAAAAGACAAGAGCACTGGTTGAAGCATGCTGGTGGCTAGATCCATAGGTGCTGCAAAGTACGAGGTAACATTTCCCTGTGCCATGGGGCTCTATACAAGGCTGGCAGTTGAAGTCTATTTTTTGTCACAGACCCCAGAAAGCAAGTTTTTCTAAGGTTCTGTATCCTAAAATATGAATGTGAATCTAACAGTGATAAAATATGGGGTCAAATATTTTTAATGTACTGTAGAGCAGATAGAGTTTATTTTATTTAGTTTATTCATTTATTTTTTGAGACAGTCTCACTCTGTCACCCAGGCTGGAGTGCAATGGCACAAATGCGCCTCACTGCAGCCTCCATCTCCTGGGCTCAAGTCGTGCTATAATATGGCCTCAGCCTCCCAAGTACCTGGGATTACAGGTGTGCACCACAAAACTCAGATAATTGCTTTAATTTTTCGTGGAGACAGGGTCTTGCTATATCTCCCAGGCTGGTCTCAAACTCCTGAGCTCAAGGGATCCGCCAGCCTCAGCCTCCCAAAGTGCTAGGATTACAGGTGTGAGCCACCACACTCAGGCTGAGTTAATTTTAAAATGCAGATGAGTTTTGTGAAGCGATCCCTGGGGTGTTGGAAGGGAGATAATGTCTGAACAGGGAGGGAAGAGTATCAAAGGATTAATTGATGAGATATGGCAGGCTGACTTCTAAAAAGATCAGGCAAGGGCCTGCAGCATGCTGTCCTTCCTCATGAGAGGGATGTGGATGCTTAGGGGACTGTGCTTGGCTGTAGGGGTTGACCTTGCGATTTTTTGGGGTGAGAGAAAGCACAAGAGCCAAGCACAAGAGCCAAGCACAAGAGTGCTTTCTAGTCATGTGGAGGCATATGCAGCTCTAAGGCAAAGCAATTGAAGTCCCACCAGGCACTCAGAGCATGGAACGGTGAGTCCTACCCTAGATGGGGTTTCCAGGACTCCTGGCAGGCCTGACTGTTGCGTGCAGTGCACCAGCCACTGGGTGGGCCAAGTGAATTTCCAGTAGGATTCTAACATATTCTGAGGTTTCCAGAATAGGAACCAAGACAGATTTCCAGTTTTACCAGCTGGGTCAGATAAGAAAATTAACTCAAGAATTGGAATTTTAGTGAGGAGTTCAATTACCAGGATTGGACAAAGAGGGACACCGATTTAGAGGCCTAGTGGGGAGCGGAGCAGCACTGCCTCCCAGACAGTGCTCTCCAATAAGAAGAGTTAATACTAAGTTCCAAATGGGATCATTGTACTTGCTGCCAACATCAGGAACTAAAGTGCGCCCAGCCTAGAGTGGCAGCCCCTGGACCTGGCTGCTAAGGCAGATGAAATCTACTGTCAGTGGAGTCAGAAACAGAAGTCTAATGTTTAGAGCTGGTGACTACACAGGAAAAACGATTATTCTTCCAGACACTGTAAGAGTGTTAGTAACGATGGTGGCCTGAACATGGAATAGTAGGTAAGGATGGTGTACGCCAGGAAGATAAAGCATTTTCTGATAGTTGTAGGTGGAAGGAGCTATGGTTAACACTTAAACATCTGAGGGGCTTTGAGGTGGCCAAAGAGATGGAGACCACAGCGTAATCCTGGTGTTTAATCCTGTACAAAGACAACTAAATGCCATAAACCCTATTTGTGAAATAGCTTACCCTTATGTAAACTCCAATTGTAAATTAACATTCATAGAGTAGTATTAAGTATATATAGCATAGGCTGGGTGCTGTGGCTCCCATCTATAGTGCCAGCACTTTGGGAGGCCAAGGCAGGCAGATCACTTGAGCCCAGGAGTTCAAGACCAGTCTAGGCAACATGGCAAAATCCTATATTTAGAAAAAATATAAAACTTAGCTGGGTGTGGTTGCATGCACCTATAGTTCCAGCTACTTGGGAGGCTGAGGTGGGAGGATCACCCAAGTTCAGGAGGTCAAGGCTACAGTGAGCTAAGATTGCACCACTGCACTCTAGCCTGGGCAACAGAGTGAGACCCTATCTCCAAAAAAAAAAAAAAAAAATACATATGTGTGTATGTGTGTGTGTGTGTATATATATATATGTAACATAGCTGAATACTGACACTATGGTAAACAAATTGGAGGGAAAGGAATATAGCCATAAAACAGCAGAAAAAACCTGGAACCTGGAAGTTTGGCCTCTATTGGAAGAATCTCACCACCCTTACCTTACACACCCTCAGCTGTGAGAGCTGGCCCCAGTCCTGTATTTTTGTCCCCCGTCCCCTCATAACCTTCGGGTCCTCAGCCCACCTTTCAGAAAACATATGCACTTGCCTTACTCTGAAACCAGGAACACTGTTGGTCCTTCATTGTATCCTTGGAAACTGGTTCATGGTGGGTGGGAGACACATGGTATGGGTGCCTCCATTTATCCTTTGAGCCAAAATGATGGTTTGTAAAGAAGTGAACACTTAAAAGATAGAGCTGGGCTGGGCATGGTGGCTCACACCTGTAATCCCAGTACTTTGGGAGGCCAAAGCAGGCATATCACCTGAGGTCAGGAGTTCGAGAACAGCCTAGCCAACATGGTGAAACCCCATCTCTACTAAAAATACAAAAAAATTAGCTGGGCGTGGTGGCACATGACTGTAGTCCCAGCTGCTTGAGAGGCTGAGGCATGAGAATTGCTTGAACCCAGGTGGCAGAGGTTGCAGTGAGCTGAGATTGCACCACTGCACTCCAGCCTGGGCGACAGAGTGAGAGACTCTGTCTCAAAAAAAAAAAAAAGAAAAGAAAAGAAAAGATAGAGCTGAAACAGCAGGAACACCATGGCAACTGGAGACTTCCCTCTGGGAAAATTGCAAATGTCTTATCCCTGCTGGGGAAAGCGTGGCAGTACTGAGTGATAGAGTGAGAACAGCAGCCATCCATACTAGTGGTATAAAGGTTGGCAGTGACCAGAGAAACCAGCAGCAGTGGGGACAGCACAGCCCTTGTTTGCAGGAGCAACGAGTGACTGCACAAATGCCAAGTGTGTGTCGGGAGCTGGACCTCAGCAGAACTTAACTGGCTGCCAAAAAGAGACAGGACTACCATGGGACCCTGCCAGAGGTCAGAAGGAGGGGATGTCTTATCCCTGATTCCGCTGTGAGCAGCTAAAAAGCAGAGACAATTTTCATTATTTTTGTAGTAGTTACCTCTTGATTGTTCCCTGCCAGTCTGCCTAGAAAGCAAGGGTTACAAAGATTTGAAACTAAGATAATTGGCTTTAGTTTTTATGTTAATTGCTTTAATATTTTTCCTTTATTACTACTGTGGGCCACTATTTTAAAACACCTATCATATGCTAGTCATTATGATGGAATGGGTATTTACATATTTGTAAAAGATTTAACTATGCCCCTTTTTCAGGTAAGATAATTGACTGTCAGGAAGATTAACTGAGACTTGAACTCAGGTTGTGGTGCCTAGTTTCAAAACCCAAAGCTTCCCCACATTCCATTCACTCTTTCTTTTAACTTTTTACTGTGTAAAGTGAGGTTTCAAAACTCTTTATCACCTCACCTGACTCTTGACTAGTCTTGAAAACTGCTTGTAATTTCCTGTCTACATTGTTGATCTGTTTGCCCCAAGTTCATTCAGGCTGATTGCATTTTTTTATTTTTCTTTTTTTTTGAAACAGGG
>NW_016820247.1:614126-633476 GCF_001698545.2 Rhinopithecus bieti | reverse complement strand
TCTCTCTCTCTCTCTCTCTCTCTCTCTCTCTCTCTCTCTCTCTCACTACAACCTCCGCCTCTGCCTTCCAGGCTTAAGCAATCCTCCTATCTCAGCCTCCCAAGTAGCTAAGATTACAGGCGTTCACCACCACGCCTGGCTAATTTTTTTTTTTTTTTGTAGAGACAGGGTTTTGCCATGTTGCTCAGGTTGGTCTCAAACTCCTGGGTTCAATGGATACACCCACCTCGGCCTTCCAAAGAGTTGGGGTTACAGGCATGAGTCCAGCAGGAGTCTGATTGCATTTTTAAATGGTCTCTATCTCAGAAAAGTTGACAAGACAGGCTGTATCAAGACATTATCATTTGGTGTAAGTTTCATTCTATTTATGATTCAACCTCACAAAGATAATTACAGAATAAGATGTTAGGGTGGCTTCACAACACAAAGTTTCAATGCTTTCATTTTAAAGACCAACAAAAGAGAAGCAAAAATAGGAGTGGCTTACAAAATGAATAAAAGCTCCACTGACTCAGTAGGTTATTTAGCTCACTGTGTTCTAAAAATAAACTTATCTTGGGCCAGGCACGGTGGCTCACACCTGTAATCCCAGCACTTTGGGAGACCGAGGCAGGAGGATCACTTGAGCTCAGGAGTTCGAGACCAGCTTGGCCAACATGGTGAAACCCCTTCTCTACAAAAATTAGCCGGACGTGCTGGCACATGCCTGTGCTCCCAGCTACCCAGGAGGCTGAGGCAGGAGGATCACTTGAACCTGGGAAGCAGAGGTTGCAGTGAGCTGAAATTGCACCACTGCACTCCAGACTGGGCAACAGAGCAAAATTCTTTCCAAAAAAAAATAATAATAATAAATAAATAAAAATAAAATAATATTTAAGAGACTGGCGTTTTCCTTGGCTCTTCTCATTGAAAGTTCATTCCTAAAGCTTTACTTGTTATTTGTTTATTTAAATACTTACAAGGATAATATCAAAAGATGGCCAAAAGCGTGTTAACTTTGCTGTTTGTAATTTATCACTATATATTATTAATGAGTTGATGAATAAATAATGAATAGCAAGATGAACAGAGAATAGTTTTTGAATCAACAGAATTGGTTTGAGCAATGGTTAGAATGGAGTGATTGATGCTCAGTGGCTCATGGGTTTGCATTCTTCATATTTACCAGGGTAAAAGGATCATGTAGAGCCAGAAAAACGTATGAGGAAATTTTAAGATACGTCAAAGGAATTGCTTCTAAAATCTTTCTGAAAAAGACATGTGCAGAGAAACAAAACAATTTATTAGTAGCTTCATTGGTGTTCTCTCTCAATGCTCATTTTAATGTTGAAAACAAATGTCTTGGCTGGGCGTGGTGGCTCATGCCTGTAATTGCAGCTCCTCAGGAGGCTGAGGCAGGAGAATCACTTGAACCCAGGAGGCGGAGTTTGCATGAGCTGAGATGGCGCCACTGCACTCCAGCCTGGGTGACAGAGTGAGACTCCATCTCAAAACAAGGCAAAATAAAATAAATGTCTCCATTTCTTCCACATCTTCCATTTTATTTTTTTATCATTATTATTATTATTTTTAAGACTAGTCAAGTGCAGTAGTGAGAAGAGGAGAAAGAGTAGAACAAGGAGTTTGACTACGAAGAATCAATTGACCTAGCCAACATCTTCCATTTTAATGTGAAAAATAACAAGCCAAGTAGGCTGGAAAAGAATTACTAAGTAAAATCACATTTCCGATGTCAGTAATATTCTTGGAATTCTTCACTGTTTCTTGTTTGAAAGAAATGCAGATGATTCGTATTTTTCCTCTTACTCAAAAATGGTCAACAACAAGATTGCTTGAGAAACATCACCTGCTTTTTTGTTAACTTTTCTCCGAACACTTATAATGTCTATGGTTTCCTCTCCCAAATTCTATTTTAATGTCTGAAAAATACTAAATACCCCAAATTTTGTGAAAACTACATTAATTATTAAAAGTTATATATATATAAAGTTTATATATAGGCATATATTCATGTTTTAAATCGTTTTCATTAAAAGGTCTTAGTCTAATTCCATTGAGACTACTGTCTGTCTTTCATCTGTGAAGTTGTACAGATTTTTTAAATCAAGTTCCACATGTGGAAAAAATACACATGTGTATTGAGGGAATAAAAGGAAGCATTGATTATCTCTCAAATCATATTAATGTAACCCAACATTGAGTTTTTTATTTGGTTCCATAGCTTTGCATTAGTAATGCATGCAGTTATTTGCAAACAGAATTCCACATTTCCCGGGCAGAATGGTGATTGGGAAGATGCATTTGGTTAGGGGACCTTTTAGAGAATTTCACATTATACCTGTTCACATAAACTTACTCACATACATTTGCACTTTTATTTTGGAAGACCCTTGAGCAAAGATGTCTTGCTAGTTCCTCTCTATGCAGATTTTCTTTTAGAACTCATAGCTGCTTTTGAGTATTTGACAATGAATAGAGACCAAATGGCAGCACCTATTTTGAAGGAAGAGATGGGGTAGAATGTATTCTCCATCTTCTAAGTAAATGTTCTAAATAGCTAGACAAGTTCACCATAAACTAAGTTTCATACCATAAGGAAGAGTACCTTTTCATCAGTCTTTCATATTAAATAAAATTGAGACTTCTGAAGTATTTATTCATTTAGGCAACTCTTTAAAAACTATTTTTCCTGGCTGGACGTGGTGGCTCACACCTGTAATCCCAGCACTTTGGGAGGCCAAGGCCTAGGAGTTTGAGACCACTTGAGCTCAGGAGTTTGAGACCAACCTGGGCAGCATGGTGAAACCCCCTCTCTACAAAAAATACAAAAATTAGCCAGGCGGGTGGCATGCATCTGTGGTCCCATCTACTTGGGAGGCTGAGGTGGGAGGATCTCCTAAGTCCCTCTTCTCAGAATAAGGTAGTTGCCATGGAAACAATAACAATGACTAAATTCAACTAGAAATATTGCCTGTTATATATGCGACATACATACAGTTCTTTCCTTCCTTCAAGTAGAGAGAAGTAATCTGGAGAGTGGGTAACAATCTTACGACATTGTAATACACTCACATTAATTCCAAGAGTCATTGAGATTTTGCTACATGTCAGACCTATTATCCCCATTTTATAGATAAGAAAGTTAAGGTTATGAGAAGTTAAATAACTTTTCCAAGGATCACATAGCTAGGATTCAGATTGAGACATGTCTGATATCAGAGTCCTTTCTGCTATGTGGCTGCCAATCATTCATGGCTATGTACATGTCTTTACTTCCCTCATTGTTCACTTATTTCTCAAGCTTCCTAAATAACTTCCACCTTTACAATTCCACAGATATTGTCTAATTCAAAATTCTAAAATTCTTTTGGCAAAATATTGCAGTCCTCCAAGATTCCATTTACCTTTTAAACAACTTTCAATTCCCAGAAACATGACATATTACATAACTTGAGAAACGTTTTGCCATTAAACACTATGAATGCTGGAAAACTAACTAAGCATACCTGACTTGTAAGTGATATCTGCAGGGGACAAAAATGAAGAGTGGTGAGTACAGGAGTTGTGGGTGCTGCAATCCTATGGAAGATGTGCTGGTGCCGCAGGGAAATATGCTTTGTTAGATCTAGGGTGTGGATTTCAATGCCCTCAGGATATGCGACTGTGAGTCCTGGGCTCATGCAAGACAGAGAGCTAAAACCAACACCTCTGCATGAATTCAGAACCTTCAAAAAGCTATGTCCTTAGTGAATGTGTGGAATGTATGTGTGTGTATATATATGTATGTATGTATATATGTATCACATATATACTATATATGTATGGGATTACATACATATATGTGTGTGTGTGTATATATATATAAAATCTTGAAGGGTTGAGTTATATATATCTCAACCCTTCTCATTAACACTTGAAGTCAACAAAGAAACGTGTCAGTTTGGACCCTTTGTGGAAGAAAACAGTCTCCCTCGGGAATTTGTAACCTTATATCTGCTCTTATCCTGACTTAGGAGTTGAATTTATACCAGGGGTTGGCAAATACTTTCTGTAAACGGCCAGAGAATACCTATTATCAGTGTTGTACATGTAGGCTCTGTTATAGCTACTGAACTCTGCCTTTGTAGAGTGAAGGTGCTGTAGGCAATGTGTAAACAAAAGGGCATGTTTGTGTATCAACAGAACTTTTATAAAAGCAGGTGGTGGTTTGTTGATTTACACTATCTGCATGGGCCAGGAACTGGTAAGTTGAAAAATTGATCCCAATAAAAATTGTTCTTTCACATGTTGCTGAATATAAAGCATACAAAAAAGCAGTACAGCATATGCCTGAGAGCCAGCAGACATAGGAGGAATGGGTTCCCCAGGACATTCAGATAATAGAACGAATGGATAGGAACTATAAAATAAACATAAATGTGATTAAGGACATAGGAAGACACTAAAGTGTGAGAATAGAATGAGAATCTATTTTTTAAAAAAACAAAAAACATATAGGTTTGAAAGGAATAATTAAATAGAACTGTTTTTTTTGTTTTGTTTTGTTTTGTTTTGAGATGGAGTCTCACTCTGTCACCCAGGCTAGAGTGCTATGTCCACCTCCTGGGTTCAAGAGATTCTGCCTCAGCCTCCCGAGTAGCTAGGATGCCACCACACCTGGATAATTTTTGTATTTTTAGTAGAGGTGGGGTTTTGACATGTTGCCCAAGCTGGTCTCCAACTCCCGACCTCAAGTGATCCAACCACCTTGGCCTCCCAAAGTGCTGGGATTACAGGCATGACCCACTATGCCCGGCCAATCAAATAGAACTTCTATAAATGAAAAACAAAAGTAATTGAAATTAAATATCAATAGAAAATTTAAAGAGCAGAAGTGAGACTTAATGAGCTAAAACTGACAAAACTACCCATAACTTGGAGAAAGGAAGAAATGGAAAACAGAAAAGGTAAATTGGGATGGAGAAGAAACCCAAAAGACATATTATTTACAAAGGAATGATAATTCTTCTAAGAAACAATTAGGCTGGGTGCCATGGCTCATGCCTATAATCCCAGCACTTTGGGAGGCCAAGGTGGGTGGATCACCTGAGGTTAGGAGTTCGAGACCAGCCTGGCCGACATTGTGAAACCTCATCTCTACTAAAAATACAAAAATTAGCTGGGCATGGTGGTTGGTGCCTGTAGTCCCAGCTACTCGGGAGGCTGAGGCAGTAGAATCTCTTGAACCCGGGAGGCGAAGTTTGCAGTGGGCTGAGATCATGCCACTGCACTCTAGCCTGGGGGACAGAGTGAGACTCCATCTCAAAAACAAACAAACAAACAAACAAGAAACAATTAAACCCTACTTCAGATCCTTTTCACTTTCTCTTAAAATGTTTCTGAAATTAAGTAATGCTAGAAGTCTTTAGGAAGTGTGAATTTAGGTTTTAACTTGTTTTCTTTTTTTTTAGAGACAAGGTCTCACTCTGACACCCATGCTGGAGTGCAGTGGCATGATCATGGCTCACTGCAGCCTCAACCTCCCTGGGCTCAAGCAATCCTCCTACCTCAGCCTCCTGAATAGTTGGGGCCACAGGCACGTGCCACCACACCCAGCTAATTTAAAAAAATAAATAAATCTTTTGTAGATATGAGGTCTCCCTATGTTGCCCAGCCTGGTACGTATTTTCTGTTAAACATGAATATACTTTGATGCAATATTAGCATTTTTCTCATACCCTTTAGAAACTCCTTATTACACGATACTTATTTTTTTTTCTTCAGTTCTTTTTTATTCCTCACAAAGCAAACATCTGGGATGTTTAATACAAAGTGGAGCATTCTTGACTAACCATTTAAATATTGTCTCTATTTTGTTAGACTCTGACATTAACAAGAATGGCTTCCACCTGTCTCTCGAAGTCTACTGGAAGGCTTTGGAATCCTAATAGCAGAGATTGCATATTTAGTGCCACAGATAACTAAGCATGTAATATTTTAAGTACGTTATTGCAAAAGAAGGGAATGACTAGTAACCTCTCGCAAAGTACAAGAAGGAGGCGGTACACTTTTTTTTTTTTTTTTTTGTAACAACAATTAATCATGACAGAAGGACTCAGATGGGGAAAAGTACAGATGGTTCTTATTACACCCTGCCCCAACTTGAATTACCATTCCCCACCATAAACAGAATGTGCCAAAACTGTAAGAGAAAAAATCATGAGATAAAAATCTGCAATATTTTGTGCCATCAAATTGTTTAAAACCACAGTGTAGTGACAAGTACATCTAGTGAATACAGTGAAGTCAGAAAATCTTTTGCCATAATAAACATCAACAGTCATCAAGTATTTAATTGATTCCAAGGTAATATATACACTGGCAAGTGACTGAATGTAAGTATGTTTTAAAGTGAATTTTTCAGGTTCCATCATACTGTCTAGTATAATATTTATAACTCCACTGTAAGCTTTTGTTGCTTTAATAGTTCACTAAGCTTTGACCTACATAAACTAAACTTTTCTGAGTGGTGATTAAGTTTTAATGCCAGATGATGCCTAGACATTTTCAAATGTAAAGATACACATATGGTTTGGAAGAACCTTCAATTATGAATATCAACCAAGTGGTAGATAAGGAGAATATTTTGTAACTTTGGAGGTATTTCTTACCTCCTTCACACATAAGTCTTATGAGATTGTCCTCAATATGGCAATCTGTAATGTAATACTTATTAGGGAAGAGTGCTGTGAATTGGAGACATGCTTTTTATCACTTAAATGTGTGCAGACCCATATACTCAGAATTTTCAGGATTCTGAAAGGTATGAGTGAAAACTTGTGTCAGAGAATATACGTTTATGTGGCACTTATTTGGTTTTATGAATGTTTTAGAGGGAAAGTTGCCAGACAAGGACTCATCCTCTAAGGACTCTTGATAGCATGCTGGAACCATTCGTTCTGGACCTGCGCCAGGCCTCAGTGGTCAGCAATGATGATGAGCACTATTGAAAACATGATTTTCAGAAAGAACAATCAAAACAGATTCCGTTTGTTGCCCTGTGGATTGGTTCCAAGAAACATCTTTGTCTCTGGATGATCAAAGCGTGGTCTGATAGGCTAAGAATGTAGTAATTGTTATAATTAGCCAATAATTTTGCAGCAAAGAAAGTTATTAGTGGCTGCTAACTCGTTTGCATGCTAATGTTTTTGGAGGGAGGGGAAAATCTTTTGAGGCTTGACATTTAAAAAATGGATCTGAGTTACTTTTGGCTGTAGTTGTTGTTAGAATAATATACAGGAGATTGTATTTAGGTGATGCTTTCAGAGAATCCTAAAGGGTGGCTGGTAGAACCTGTGTGTGGTTTTTGGTATCTCAGGTAAAGTTGTCCAGAGTGAGCTTCCTCTTGAGGACAAAGGGCAAGAGGAAGAACAGGAGGAGCCTTGGATTTACAGATTCTACCATTTACTCAGAAGAAGAATAAAAATTCAAAACACCTGCCATCTCTCAGGATAGGAAAGCAACACAGCAATTTCTTTTAAACAAAAGCAAACACAGGGCAGCAATGAGAAATTCATTATGAAAGAAAATGAAGCAAGTGTCTGGACTTGGGCCCTTCCCAAGCCCTGAAAACTAAAGTTTGAACATCTTGATAGATGAGTCACTGCCTCCTTCCTGCTTATGTTTGTACCTGAGAATTCTTTTTTTCTTTTGTCGCCATGAGGGAAGGAATTCTTTTTTCCTGTTGGCTCAGTAGAAGAGACTGGAGGATTCCACTCCCGTTTCTCAAGCTGTGGAGTTGTGGTGGATGATGATGTCAGAAAACTGAGAGATATTCCAAAATCCTGGGTTGCAGGTTGGAATTTCACTGCTTTCCCACAGGAGTAACAGGGAGCTAGAGTTCTTTGGTTCAGCTGCCTGGGGGTTAGCAGACTTGCAAGGTCCTGCTAGGAAACTACCATTTTTAGCATTGTTTCCCTAGGAATATTTTCTTCTAAGTTCCAAAAGAATTCACAAACACCTGTTTTGGTAGTAAAAATAGCAGTTTTGAGCCAGGCATCCATGGCTCACCCTTGTAGTCCCAGTACTTTGGTAGGCCAAGGCGGGTGGATCACTTGGGCCCAAGGAGTTCGAGACCAGCCTGGGCAACATGGGACAGCCCCCGCTATACAAAAAATACAAAAATTAGCTGGGTGTTGTGGCGTGTGCCTGTAGTCACAGCCACTCGGGAATCTGAGGTGGGAGGATCACCTAAGGCTGGGAAGTAGAGGCTGCAGTGAGCCATGATTGCGTCACTCACTCCAGCCTGAATGATAAAGTGAGGCCCTGTCTCAAAAAAAGAAGAATAAAAGAAAAATATTAATAGAAGTTTGTAGATTGAAGACAACTTAGATTTGAATGTCTTCTTTGTGTTTATTTATTGATCTTTTCCTTTATAGTGTTTTAATGATGCCCATTGTTAATTTTATGAATTCTTTTTCTTTTGGAGATAAGGTCTCACTTTGTCACCCAGGCTGGAGTGTGGAGTGTAGCGGTGCTAACACAACTCACTGCAGCCTCAACCTCCTGGACTAAGCAATTCTCCTGCCTCAGCTTCCCGAGCAGCTCAGACTACAGACGCGCACCACCATGCCTTTCTAATTTGTGTTTTTTGGAGAGAAGGGGTTTCTCCATGTTGCCCAGGCTGGTCTCAAACTCCTGGGCTCACATGATCTACCTGGCTCAGCCTCCTAAAGTGCCGGGATTATGTTAATCTTATGAATTCTTTTTTCAGTGTCCCAAATTCTTCACCAGTAATAATACAATTGCTCTAAAACTAAATTTAGAATGTTAATGAAAAGATGTGCTTTGATAAGTATAACAAAACATGGTGAATTGTGCTGGCTTCCTATTTTTTAATTGTAGGAAGGTAAACTATTATTAATATTTATGGACTATTTCCTATCTTTTCAAAGGTTTTGTTAGTCTCACAATGCTGCAGCCAGAGAAGTAGGTGAGATGTATTGTTAATACATATGAAAATTATTCTAACGGAGTGTAATCCCATTTGTCTTTTGTGCTGTGTTTGTGCTTTTTTGAATCCACACAATGTCACACCTATGGAGGGAAGCTATCTGTTTAGGAATAATACATTTTCTTTTTCTTCTTCTTTTTTTTTGTTTTTTGTTTTGGAGACAGGGTCTTACTTTGTCACCCAGGCTGGAGTGCAGTGGCGCAAACATGGCTCACTGCAGCCTTGACCTCCCAGGCTCAAGTGATGCTTCCACCTCAGCTCCCCAAGGAGCTGGGGCCACAGGTGCACGCCACCATGCCCGGCTAAAACTTGTATTTTTTTGTAGGAACAGGGTTTCACCATGTTGCCCAGGCTGGTCTCAAATTCCTGGGCTCAAGAGATCTGCCCACCTCAGCCTCCCAAAGTGCAGTGATTACAGGTGTGAGCCACCACGCCTGGCTGGAAGAATACATTTTCTTCTATTATTCTACCTACTCTTCATTCAGGCTCTCTTTGACCAAAAATAAATAAATAAGTAAAATTCCACAACAAATAATAAAACCAAAATACCTAACCATGCTTGTACTTTAAAAATAAGAAGAAATGGAAGCTCTCCTCTCTGTCGTCCACCCTGCTGCCATCCACCCTCTCCCAATCCAGTCATTTTTCCCTTCAGGAAATAATCTGGACTAGAAAGATGTCCAAAATATGTCCTAAGAAAAACTGAATTCTGGCTGGACATGGTGGCTCATGCCTGTAATCCCAGCACTTTGGGAGACTGAGGCGGGCGGATCACCTGAGGTCAGGAGTTCAAGACCAGCCTGGCCAACACGGTGAAACACCATCTCTACTAAAAATAAAAAAAAAAATTAGCTGGGCATGGTGGCAGGCATCTGTAATCCCAGCTACTTGGGAGGCTAAGGCAGGAGAATCGCTTGAACCTGGAAGGTAGAGGTTGCAATGAGCCGAGATCACGCAACTGCACTCCAGCCTGGGTGACAGAGTGAGACTCAGTCTCAAAAAACAAAAACAAAAAACATAATTCCAGTGGAGGTTTTCTGAAGACTCTTGGTGATAAGAGGTCCTGTTGATTCTGGTGAAAATGTGGGTCAAGACTTTTCTAGTGCATTTCTTGCCAGCACCACCGAATTCTTCAAAACAATTGGGATTCAACTATTACAAACATATCAGTTTGCACTTTTTAATATTATTTCAATAGCACTTTTTTTTTTAGTTGCATGTGACAGAAACTTCAACTAGTTCGAGCATAAAGGGCATATACTGTAGATGCTGTATGCGCATACAGTGGTGAAGGCAGGCATAGAAGAGAGCTGCAGGAACAAGGAGTTCAGGGAATGAAATGGGCACAATGCCTTCAGGATCCTCTCCTTGGCACCATCTTTCTCTTATTCTTAGTTGTCTGCTGAGCTCTATTCTATAGAAAGATCTACTTGAGAAGATGAGATATGGCCACAGAAAGCCCCAAGGTTACATTTATCAGTTATTCATTCAAGAAGAGGACAAGCCCCTTCCCTCCAATTTGGGAAGTTCTCAGTGAAGAATTCTTATTAGTCTGGCTTAGAGTGCAGCTTCACCTTGTGAAGTTATCCTTATTCTAGGGGACAGTAGGAATACAAGTGACCCACCATGATCCGGGGGTGGTTTTTGCAGTGGGTGGGGCAATGTGCAATGGAGCACATGTTTTACAATCTCAACAGAAGCAGGAGGTTGACCAGAAGAAGGATATTGAATCTGGGAGGCAGATGAAAATATTAACTATATAGCCCATTGTATCATTTCTGTTAAGAATTTGTGTCAAGTAGAGACTTTCATAACATAAGGTAAGATGAGATAATCATATTGGGAATTTTCAAGAGAGCTCAATAAAGAGACTATTTACAAGGATGCAAGTGGGATGTAGGGAAACCACAGTGATGCAATTTCTTGGGGCCGGTAAGAGCAAGGGATTAGATTTACCAATCCTAAGTCTGGTCAAGGATGTAGCCCTTTCCCTCTTACAGTGACCACCTTAGGGAGGGACATGGAGAATAAATACTTCAAACTTTTGCTGTCCTTCTCTCCCATCTCCTGCTGATGTACTTTATTAGTTGAACCTGCCGAGAAGCAAGCAAACAACAGAGTCCATTGATGTAGTCCTTAGAGGTCAGCCTACCAGTACAGGGACCAGAGTGGAAATGGGTGGTGATCTGGAGGGCCAAACGGAAAATTTGCAGCATGGCCTTGTTTACCTACAGACCAATACACATGCATATATATGTACATTTCATGTGATAGAAACAACCATGTAACTGGAATAGTCAATTTAGTCATATACATAAACATGTCAATGAGATATTATCCGTAATATTCAAAGATTAACTTGTCATCAAGTATTGCGTAAACACAATCTAAAGGTTATTATTTCCCTTTAACATTTTTTTCTAACCACACTTTAAAATACCACTACATTGCATTGGATCATTTTGTAATTGTGTTTCTATAATGATGAGAGATTTCTAGTAGATGAGTGGCCTGGAAAAAATTCAAAGAGACAGCGTGGCATAATGAAAGCTTTTAGAGGCAGGACAACTTGGATTTGAATCCTGTGTGATAATCTTGGTCACTTTAACTTCATCTGCACCAACAGCGTGTAGGACAAAGCAATCATATCTGGTGACAGGATGTGTCATAGACCAATACTCAGGGACTTTCACTATGCATAAATCACCAACATTCACATTTTTAGATCCAATTAAAATAGTGATGCCATGACTATCAAGCATCAAGCAGAACATAATTTGACTCATCTTTTTTTTATTTTTTAATTCTGAAAGCTCTTCAGTATTTTGTAATGAGGGCTCACAGTTTATAGTTATGAACATCCATGAGCATTGGATAATGCTAAAATTTTTGCTTCACTAGTGACAGCAGAAAAAAAAACCTTGGCTGGTGGCACTAATTTTTTTTCATGTAATCAAGATTTTGCCACTAACTAGGCCTTTAGACCAATAGTTGGCTTTTAGTTTCCCTAATGATGGGGATGGTGGTGATGATGAGGATGATGCTGACATTTACAGGGTTCTGTGTACTATGTGCTTCACACATGTTAATTCTTCCAACAACTGTGAGTCAGACATTATTGTCCCAGGTTTACAGGTGAAGAACTTGCAGCTCAGAGGCTTATTAAAACAAGACCACACTTCTAATAAGCATTAAAACTTATTCTCAAATCCTGATCTGTGTCATTCTAACACTTTCCCTGATGGCTAAAGAATACAGACTCCCAAAAGATTGCTCTTCTAACTTATAGTTTTAATTCCGGGTGATACATTTACTCTGTTATTATATAGCATACAGCAAGCTATAATTAATTTCACAGTTACTTCTGACTATTTTGGTAACTGCTGTTTTGATTTCCATTAGTTGAAATATCTATCTATGTAATGTCTCGTTACTAGAATAGTAATGGGACAACCAGCATATTATGAAAAAAACCCAGCATATTATGAAAAGCATTTTATTTTAAATGCTTAACAAAAGCATGTTATTTTCATCTACAGTTTGAATACATGCTCATAATTTAAAATGTAGGAAAAGTAGGGGTAAAGTCCTGATGTCCATTTTTAAAAAATGGTAATAAACAGTAATAAATACTTTAAAACCAACTTAAACAATTTTTTCCTTTCTTTTCTTTCTTTTTTTCTTCAGAGATAGAGTCTTGCTCTGTTGCCTAGGTTGGAGTGCAGTAGAGCAATCATAGCTCACTGCAGCCTCAAACTCCTGGGCTCAAAAGATCCTCCCATCTCAGCCTCCAGGGTAGCTGGGATTACAGACATGCATCACCATTCCTGGCACTAAACAGATTTTTTTCTTTTTTTTGAGACAGTCTCGCTTTTGCCCAGGCTGGAGTGCAGTGGCACAATCTAGGCTCACTGCAGCCTCCGCCTCCCAGGTTCAACCAATTCTCCTGCCTCAGCCTCCCAAGTACCTGGGATTACAGGCACCTGCCACCATACCTGGGTAATTTTTGTATTTTTAGCAGAGACAGGGTTTCGCCATGTTGGCCAGGATGGTTTCGAACTCCTGACCTCAGGTGATCTGCCCACCTCAGCCTCCCAAAGTGCTAGGATTACAGGCGTGAGCCACTGCGCCTGGCCTAAACAGATTTTCTTTTTTTCTTTTTTGAGACGGAGTTTCACTCTTGTTGCGCAGGCTGGAGTACAATGGCGTGATCTCGGCTCACCCCAACCTCCATCTCCCAGGTTCAAGCGATTCTCGTGCCTCAGCCGCCCGAGTAGCTGAGATTACAAGGATGCGCCACCATGCCCAGCTAATTTTTGCATTATTAGTAGAGACATGGTTTCTCCATGTTGGTCAGGCTGGTCTTGAACTCCTTACCTCAGGTGATCTGCCGCCTGGGCCTCCCAAAGTGCTGGGATTACGGGCGTGAGCCATTGCGCCCGGCCCAGATTTTCTTTTAATGTGTTTTTCTTAGGAGGGTTTTTTCTTGGGAGGGAATGTTAGCTTCTTTGGTTTCTAACCCAAAGTTTGAGGTTAGTAATACTTTCTTATAAATTATTCTCATTATTTAATAAGATGATATGCTTTATAAACCCAGCTGTATTAGAAATGTATAATCAAATTTTTCTTTCATGCTTTTAAAATTTATCGAAAAATTTCTTTCATTAAAACAGATGCTACTATACTCAGAAGACAAAGTCCCATTGCTTAATTCATTTCTAACTTAGTGTTCAAGCATGATATAAAGAGATCTTTAGGCCGGGCGCGGTGGCTCAAGCCTGTAATCCCAGCACTTTGGGAGGCCGAGACGGGCGGATCACGAGGTCAGGAGATCGAGACCATCCTGGCTAACATGGTGAAACCCCGTCTCTACGAAAATACAAAAAACTAGCCGGGCGAGGTGGCGGGCGCCTGTAGTCCCAGCTACTCGGGAGGCTGAGGCAGGAGAATGGCGTGAACCCAGAAGGCGGGGCTTGCAGTGAGCTGAGATCCGGCCACTGCACTCCAGCCCGGGCGGCAGAGCGAGACTCCGTCTCAAAAAAAAAAAACAAGAGATCTTTAATTACCTAGAAAGAAACTCTTAAGTAACAGAGTGATGATGACTAATACACCGGAAACAAAATAAAAACAGAGGCCTTCAGTGTAATGGAACAAAGTAATATGCTGTCAAATAAAGTACTGAAACTGAGATATGTAAACTAGTGCTATTATGGTAGCAAACAGGTGGCACTTTCATTTTCTTGTCCAATTACCAAAGAGGGGATGTAATCAAGAGTCTCAGGTTTACACATAAATAACATAGAAAAAAAGGCAAGCTACCTCTAAAAGTCATATTTTAAATGTGAAAAAAGCAAAGGACTGGGGAGACAGATATTCGAAAATTAAATCTAAACTTTGATTTTGTTTTGATTTTGCTTCAAAAATTAAATGGAAAGTAAAGGGGGAAAAATTGGAAAGAACAGCATACAAATAATGTTTGTTAAAGAAAGTTGTCAGTATATTATGTATTTTATGTCATGATTCCTGTGCAGTCATGAGCACCAAAGCTTGCTCTGAGATTCAGAACAGTGCCTGGCTTTGTAGTAGATCTCCAACAAATATCCCTTAAATAAATAAATTCCCAAGGAATTGGCAGGAATCCAGACTAGAACTTGATAGCACTAGTTCTACATCAATTTTGTGAATTTCGAAAAGATGAGGGTGGGGAGTTCCTACTGGCATGGAAATGGCCCCGTCCTAAAGGCAAATAGTGCCCCAGTGAAGAAACACTGGGTGCTTCAAGACTTTCCCTACTCAAATGCAAATATTTTTCACAGAAGCACTTCACTAAGTTGGTCAGCACTTTTTATCTTAGGCTACATAAATTTGAGAGAACCTTCTAAAGCCTGGGTATTTAATGGAGGAGAATGGTTGAGGGTTAGAAGATGAAGAAAGCTTGAGGATTGCATGGGTGGATTGTAAGGAAAGCCATGGGATTGTGTGGGTGGATTGTAAAGAAAGGCAGGAAGTAAAAAGACAAACTTCTCACTTGACATTGGGGATAGAGGTGGTCCTACACAACTCGAACCTTACCTAGTTTCCTAGATCAATATTTCCTATGGATAAACTAATTTGTCATCTAAAAACCAACTGGAGGCAAGGCATGGTGGCTCACGCCTGTAATTCCAGCACTTTGGGAGGCTGAGGCGGGTGAATCACTTGAGGTCAGAAGGTCGAGACCAGCCTGGCCAACATGATGAAACCCCGTCTCTACTAAAAATACAAAAATTAGCTAGGCATGGCGGTGCAAGCCTGTAATCCCAGCTACTCAAGAGGCTGAGGCAGGAGAATCTCTTGAACCTGGGAGGCGGAGGTTGCAGTGAGCCGAGATCGTGCCACTGCACTCCAGCCTGGGCAACAGAGTGAGACTCCATCTCAAAAAATCTAATAAATAAGTAATAATAATAATAATAATAATAATAAAACCTGGAAACTTTAAAACACTGTAATGGTGTAAGTGTTTGTGTCCCTCCCAACATTCATGTGTTGACATCCTAACCTCCAAGGTGATGTTTTTCAGAGGTGGGGACTTTTGGGAGGCAGTTAGGTCATGAGGGCTCCACCCACATGAAAGGAATTAGTGGCCTAAAAAAGAGACTCCAGAGAGCTTCCTCGCCCCTTCCACCATGTAAGGACACAGCAAGAAGCTGCCATCTAAGCAATCAGGAAACTGATCCTCACCAGACACTGAATCTGCTGGTGCACACCCTGTTCTTAGGCTTTCCAGCTTCCAGAACTGCGAGAAATAATTTCTGTTGTTTATAAGCTACCCAGTTTCAGGTATTTTGTTATAGCAGCCTGAGCAGGCTAAGACAAATATACTGATTTCTGTTCAAGAAGTGTTCTAGTCAAGAAGACTTGGGATTTTTGTAGTTGCTGTTTGCATTGCAAATTGTTTGGTTTTACCAAGCCAGAGATCAACCATATATTTAAAGCACAAAAATTTGGAATCCTGAATTTCATTTTGGTTTCTGCTTTAATTTGGTGTTCTACGTGGGTTCTATATTCGGCACATGAGAATTGTCACAGGATATTAATTTTACTTTTAATCACTTTTGGTTTTGATTGTTCTTTCCTGTTTCTAATTAGATTTTAGTAGTAGGAAAAAAGGGTTTGAGGAGAGTGTTTTTTAAAACACTAATGCATTCTCAGGCTGAAAAAAATATTAATGCATTTTAATTGTAATTGTATTATTTATGTTGCTTATGAAGCACTTCTCTAGCATTTAAATCCCAACTACAGTCTCAAAATGATCTTTTGCTTTATTCCATCTCATCTCCCATTATTATCTAATATAAAAAGTATCAAATAATAATAATGGGAAATGGGAATAATAATGAAAATCCCAGTTGTCTTTTGGCACGTCTTGATGTACAAAGTGACTGTATAGACTTTTTCTCTTGCCTCTAGAAGCTTACAATCTAGAAAAGATATACGTGTTCTGATACAGACAACAAAGACTTAATTTTAAAAATTTTTTTTTGTTTTTGAGATGGTCTCACTCCATTGCTCATGCTAGAAAGCAATGGCACAATCATGGCTCACTGCTGCCTCCAACTCCTGGGCTCACATGATCCTCCCACCTCTGCCTCCCTAGTACCCAGGACTACAGGCACAAGTTACCACACCAGGCTAATTTTAAATTGTTTTTTGTAGAGACAGGGGTCTCCCTATGCTGCCTAGGCTGCTCTTGAACTCCTGAGCTCAAGCAGTTCTCCTGCCTCGGGTCTCAAAGTACTGAGATTACAGGTATGAGCCACCTCATTGAGCCCCTTAATTGATTCTTGAGCTGATTCATAAATGGGCAGTAACTTATTGTGACATATAGATTAAAGCAGCGCTTCCCATTGTTAACACTTTTGGTATCTCCTTATGATGAGTGCCACCCACCATCTATTTCTATTTCTGTACTTATATCTATCTGTACCTCTTTTTAAAAAAACAACAAAATTGGGCTATCAGGGTAAATTCAGGTGTAAAGTATGATTTTTTCTTTTTTTCTTTTTTCTTTTTTTTTTTTTTGAGATGGAGTCTCACTCTGTCACCCAGGCTGGAGTGCAGTGGCACGATCTTGGCTCATTGCAACCTCCGCCTCCCAGGTTCAAGCGATTCTCCTGTCTCAGTCTCCTAAGTAGCTGGGATTACAGGCACACACCACCGCACCTGGCTAATTTTTTGTATTTTTAGTGAAGATGAGGTTTTGCCATGTTGGCCAGACTGGTCTTGAACTCCTGACCTCAGGTAATTCACCCACCTCAGCCTCCCAAAGTGCTGGGATTAGAGGCATGAGTCACCACGCCCAGCCGATTTTTTTCTTATTAAGTATATTGTGAGCAATACTCACGTTATTAAATAATTTTGAGAATGTAATTTTAGGCTGGTCATGGTGGCTCATGCCTGGAGTCCCAGCAGTTTGGGACCCCAGGCAGGAGGATTGGTTGAGCTCAAGAGTTCAAGACCAGCCTAGGCAGCACCAGGAGACTCTTGTCTCTACAAAAAACACAAAAATTAGCTGGGTGTGTTGTCACACACCCAACTACTTGGGAGGCTGAGATGAGATCACACGAGCCTGAGAGGCGGAGGCTGCAGTGAGCCGTGTTTGCTCTGTACTCCACTGCACTCCAACCTGGGTGACAGAGTGAGACCCTGTCTCCAAAAAGAGAGAGAAAACAAAAGAAAATGATTTTAAAGCTGTAGGTATTTTATTCTATTGCTTTAACATAATTTATTTAATAAGTCCTTCCTTGTTGAATATTGAGATTGTAACCACATTTGCATTATTGTAAACAGTGGTGCAGTTAACTCTTATTTACTTATAACTAATTTTTAGAAGTGATATAATGAGTCAAGGAGGGCCTGAAATTCTGTGTACAAATTATTGGGTTTTTGATTTTCTCATCTTTTCCCATCCAGACTCTGTTGAAACTCAACACTTATTCATTTAATGAACCTGGTTTACGTGAGAGTTCTTTAAAAGTTGTGCTTCTAGGCTGGACGCGGTGGCTCATGCCTGTAATCTCAACACTTTGGGAAGAAGAGGCGGGCAGATCACTTGAGGTCAGGAGTTCGAGACCAGCCTGGCCAACATGGCAAAACCTTATCGCTACTAAGAATACAAAAAAAAAAATCAGGTGGGCGTGGTGGCAGTCGCTTGTAATCCCAGCTACTCTGGAGGCTGAGGCGGGAGAATCATTTGAACCTGGGAGGCAGAGGTTGCAGTGAGCTGAGATTGTGCCATTGCCCTCCAGCCTGGGTGACAGAGTGAGATTCCATCTCAAATAAAAAAATAAATGTTGTGCTTCTACTATGAGGAGATAAAACCATAAAGAAAAAATATCAAGCAGAAAAATGAATAAATCTAACAATTCCCCTTTTTTTCTCTCTCTCTCTCTGTGTGTGTGTATGTGTGTGTGTGTTTTGAACCTGAACGACAGAAGGGTTTATCAAATATGAGCCTGGAAAAAATGAATGGACTGAAGACTGGGAATAGGAGGTTAAGAAAGGCATTTGGTGACAAGCTGGGAGTGCTGAAATATTATCTTCAAATAAATATTAAGCGATTTTAGAAAAAAAGATGTTCAATTACATTTTCACTAATGTAATTAATCTAATCATAATTAGAAACTACATTGCAAAAACCATCCTGGTTATATTGGCAGGTAAATAATCAATTCAATTCAACTACTTCCCTATTTCCTATGTTTGAAATTAAACTATTGGGGCTAGGTGTGGTGGCTTATGTCTGTAATCCCAGCACTTTGGGAAGCTGAGGCAGGAAGATGGCTTGAGCCCAAACTGGTCTCAAATTCCACAATGAGATGCCATCTGTACAAAAAACACACACGTAGAAAAAGAAATTTAAGTTTTGGATTTCTCCAGTCTCCTTGGTTTGTTTTAACGCCTGACAGCATAATCAGAGCTGAGTTTATTGGTTCCTAGTATTTTATTAGATTTCTATCTAAATGTAGGTTTTGGTGTTTATTAACCATTTGGGAGATAGATTCACAATGGTGCAATTTTCTCGTTTAAAATGTATGCTTGGCCGGGTGCGCTGGCTCACGCCTAGACTCTCAGCACTTTGGGAGGCCAAGGTGGGTGGATCACCTGAGGTCGGGAATTCAAGACCAGGCTGACCAACATGGAGAAAGCCCCCATCTCCACTAAAAATACAAAATTAGCTGGGCGTAGTGGCGCATGCCTGTACTTGGGAGGCTGAGGCAGGAGAATCGCTTGAACACGGGAAGCAGAGGTTGCAGTAAGCCAAGATCACGCCATTGCACTCCAGCCTGGGGAACAAGAGAGAAACTCCATCTCAAAAA
>NW_016820247.1:594167-613837 GCF_001698545.2 Rhinopithecus bieti | reverse complement strand
AAAAAAAAAAATTATGCTTAACTCTTGTCAAAGTTAATACATGTTAGGTGTGCACATCAAAGTAAAACTATGAATAGGCCATGCCTTGGGAGATTAAATGCTGCCGATTTCTCACTATCAGAAATTGCCTTATTTCTTTCACATTTCACTAATTCAGTTGAGTCCCTTGTGTATCCTAGTCATACCTTATTATGTAATTTTTAGGGTAAAAATGCTCTGTTCTTCCAGAAATCATCTTTTCTGAAGATTCATTTAACTTTGTTTAAAACCACAGCCTTGAGGAGCAGTCATATTTTCAAAATATGTCAGTTTTGCCATACCCATCATCCTTTTCATTTCTGGAGAAACTATGAAAACTAGGACAAGTTGATTTTAATTAATATTCTCATAATTCTCTCTAGAGTGAATTGTAATTTCCATTACTTCAAAAATGCTTCTGGAACCCCAGGAGACAACATTCCCCAGCTTAACTAAAGAGTTACAAGTAGGTATAGTAAATATTAGTATGGTATTGTGATTTAAGAAAATTGTTGGCCAGGCAAGGTGGCTCATGCCTGTAATCCCAGCACTTTGGGAAGCCAAGGTGGGTGGATCACTTGAGCTCAGGACTTCAAGACCAGCTGCACCAACATGGTAAAACCCTGTCTCTACTAAAAATCCACACACAAAAAAAATTAGCTGGGCATCGTGGTGCATGCCTGTAATCCTAGCTACTGGGGAGGCTGAGGCAGGAGAATCGCTTGAACCAGAAAGTCAGAGGTTGCAGTGAGCCGAGATCGTGCCACTGCACTCCAGTCTGGCAACAGAGCAAGACTCCATCTGAAAACAAAAACAAAACCTAAGGATTAGGTCCTGTTACGTGTTGTGTTTTATGAATTTGTTAGCAATCTACAAATTTAATAATACGAATGCGGATGAGTTATCCTTTTGTATGAGATAAGGAAGTGTATTTAGAGGACAGGTACAGTTACAGAAGTTACTGTACTACCTCTGTAGAGCACAGAGCAATCATTTAATTTGGTTATATGTAGGGTGAAGCTATCACATGTATTTGTGTTAGAAAAAAAAAAAAAACATGAAAAACTTCCTGCAATCATGGAAACCAGAATAAGGCCTGATACCTGAGTGTTAAACAGGTTTGCAATCACCCTGAGTAATCTAGCAGACAGTCTACCACCCATCCTGTTATATAAGGAACCATAGTTTTTTTTTTAAGGATACATTTAAATTTAGACAGTTTTTTGGCTGATGTACTCTTGCAAAGTGGTCCTTGAATAAGAAAAGGTGACTTATCACAGTCACAGCACACAGCCATTGTTCCTGGTTGCACACATTGTTCCTGGTTGGGGCAGGTGCCCCCAAATCATGCTGGATTGTCTTTCCATGGTCCCCTCACAGCTGACCAGGCCTAAATATAGACTCTTAGAAATCTTAAATGCTGACAAAATTATGGTACAGTACCCCCATATTCAATTCTCAATAAAACAATGCTAATTTTTTTTTTTGAGATGGAGTCTCGCTCTGTCGTTCAGTGGTGTGACCTCAGTTCACTGCAACCTCTGCCTCCCATCTGCAACCAATCAAGTGATTTTCCTGCCTCAGCCTCCCAAGTAACTGGGATTACAGGCATGCACCACCACACCTGGCTAATTTTTGTATTTTTAGTAGAGGTGGGGTTTCACTATGTTGCCCAGGCTGGTCTCAAACTCCTGACCTCAGGTGGTCCACTCACCTTGGCCTTCCAAAGTGCTGGGATTACAGGTGTGAGCCACTGTGTCCAGTCAAATAATGCTAATTTGTATGGTAGAGTCCAACAACTTCTGATTTTTCTTTTAATGATATTTAATTATTTCATTGAATTTCTTAGGAACTGTACTGTTACTACGATTAGATAAAAAATGTTTTCATAAGTAGGAAGTACATGCTGAAATATTTTGAGGTTTAGTGTCATGATGTTTGGAACTTCCAAATTTTTTAGCAAAAAAACTCTATGTGTATACACACACACATACACACATACACACACACACATACACAGAGAGAGAGAGAGAGACAAAACAGACAGAAAGACAAAGAGAGACAGAGATGGGCACAGACAGAGATAGAGAGATGGGTCAAAATATGTACGATTTTTTTTTTCAAATTTTCTCTGGGGGGAAACCACATAATCACTAAAATTAGAATGCCAAGTATCAAAAGAAGCATAGTTGATAAGTATTTTGTGTAAATTTATGTATTTATTTTTTTGAGGCAGGGTCTTCCTCTGTCAACCAGACTGGAGGGCAGTGATGTGACCACTGCATGCTGCTCACCGCAGCCTCAACCTCCCAGGCTCAGGCAATCCTCCAACCTAAGTCCCCCAAGTATTTGAGACTACAGACATACACCACTATGGCTGGCTAATTTTTTTTTTTTTTTAATAGAGTTGGGGGGTCTCATTATATTGCCCAGGCTGGTCTCAAACTCCTGGGCTCAAGCAATCCTCCTGCCTTGGCTTCCCAAAGTGTTCGGATTACAGGCCTGAGCCACTGCGCCTGGCCAAGTCACTCATTTTAGATAAATGGATTTACAAACACACACAGACATAAATTCAATCAACCTCAAAAGTCACTGGAGAAATGCCATTTACTTTCTAAAGAAGTCCAACCTTTAAAAATAAACTATCTAGTTCCTTTTGATGAATTTTTTCTTCTACAACTTTAGCCTTCTACCAACTCAGAACCTAAGAATCAATAAAGCAATATTTCTTATACTGCCTTAATCAAAAATAGATATTTTCTTCCTTTTTTCATCCAATTAATACAATTTATTGACTGTCTGTTTATGCCAGGGCTAGTGATGGGCTCTGAATATGCAAAAATAAAAAGACAAGGGCCCTGTCCTCAAGTTCACAGTCAATCGGTGAGGCAGATTTTTGACACATAATTAGAGTATGATGTAAAAAGTATTATAATAATGGTATGTGTAAGTTGCTATGGGATCATGGTTTAAGAAGCCTTAATTTATCTGATGAGAAAGGGAGGAGGTGATAAATCAGGTTATAATGATACAATAATAAGTAATAATGGCAACAACAACAATAATAACAGTGGTCATACACCAGGCAAGTCCTAAATACAATAGTTACAGAGGGGTAGGTAAGGGTTGACAGTTGGCATAAGCCAATACAAATTACCAGATAGGGAAGAGGCCCAGGATATGGCAATACAAATCTTGGGTAAAAAAATGCTAGCAAGTCTACGTGGCTAGAACATTTTTGCCATTGCCACAAACTCCGTTCACACGTATTTCTCATATGTCATCTAGCTAATATTGCCTCCACCCGAAAGAGGCCTTGAGGCTCACAGGAGGTAGGTATGCCATTTGCCTCTGGATAAACAGCTGGTGTGTGGCAACACAAAATTTAGGTTAGAACTCAGGTGTCTCAGATATTTGCTCCATTTAGTATGTAACGCCACCTGCCCACAGACCTTTGCTCAGGAGAGTCTTTAATAAAAAAAGGAGTGGGAAGTTCAGCATCAGGGCTTGTACCTGTAATCGCAGCTACTTGGGAGACTGAGGCAGGAGGGTCTTTTGAGCTCAGAAGTTTGAGGCCAACCTGGGCAGCATAGCAAGATCGTCTTTAAAAAAAAAAAAAAAAAAAGGTGGAATTGGGAGTAGGAATTTCACAGGTGAACCAAGGAGAAAAGAGAATTGTAGTCAGGAGGTGCATATGCAAGGCATTAAGGAATTACAGAGTTTGGCAAATACTCCTAGGCTCAATTAATTATTAGGCATAATTGGGGTAGAAGGCATTAGAAGAAAAAACTAGATAGTCCTACTTGGGCCGGAACACAGGACTCTTGAATATTATGCAAAGGGAATTGTACTTTATGGAGTAAGCACTGGAAAGCCACTGAAAGACCTTAAGCTTTGGAATTCCATGATCAGACTTGGTTTTTAGAAAGATGACTGTGCAAAGGCCAGGCAGACTCTAACAAGAAGGGAGTCAGCCAAGGGCAAGGGACAAGCAGGGGTTGAGCCTGCTCTGTGACTGGAGGCACCTGGCAGGATAAAAAGGTCTTACCCTTTGCCTGTATTCTCTACATAATTTACAGTCCTTCTTTCAACATGGCAAAATGTATCATTTTTCCAAAATAATCATAAAAACCATCATGCCAACATGTTATTTTAAAACTGTGGTGGCACATGCCTGTCCCAGCTACTCAGGAGGCTGAGGTGGGAGGATTGCTTGAGTCCAGGAGGTTGAGACTGCAGTGAATTATGATCACATCACTGCACTCAGCCTGGGCAAAAGAGCTAGACCCTCTCTCCAAAAAATAAAATAAAATAATAAAATAACATAAATAAAATAAATAACAACATAATATATTTAAAAGATACCATTTTTGCAAATGGTGCCCAGGGAAACAATGGTTTCCTCTACTACTTCCAGCAATGCTTCTCCTTAAATGGCATTTTGGAGGGATTAAAGACAGAAAATAAGGTTTAGGAGAAAGAGTACCTGAACTAGGTCAATGACAGTAGGAATGGTGGTGGGGAGGATTGGCTATGTGATTCAACATTACTTGATAACTGATTGACTACGGGACCAAAAGTGAGAAGGCATTTCAAAGATGACTCCTGGTTTTGCCTGAGCAACTGGGTAGATGGTGGTGTAAGATACGGGAATATTTGGAGAGAAGATTTTGGAAGACAGATGCTGAGTTTAAATTTGAACATGCTAATTTTGCATTTGGATGCCAAAATTGTTTCAGTACCACTTATCAAAAGATTGTCCTTCCTCTACTGCATCTTTCTAGGAAATCAGTTGACCATATTTCTGTGGGTCTATTTCTGGCCTTTCTATTCTTCTATAAATGCAGAAGTCTGGAGGTCTGGGGTGTCATTTAGGATAAAATTCAGGTTTAGTGTAATTTCATTGGTCTATGAGTCTATCATTTTGCTAACAATGCACTGTCTTGATGAGTGTAGCTTTATAGTAAATCTTGAAGTGGGGTGATGTGGATCCTTCAACTTCATTATTTTTCTATCAAAAGTGTTTTGCTGGGGGAAGGAAAGGAGCAGGGAAGGGTTGAAAACTAACTGTTGGGCACTAAGCTCAGCGCCTGGGTGATGAGATCATTGATACCCCAAACCTCAGCATCATGCAGGTAACAGACTGGTACATGTACCCCCTGAATCTAAAAGAAAAGTTGAAAAGAGAGAAAATGTTTTGCCCTTCCACATGAATTTGACAATTGGCTTGCCAGTATCTATAAAGAAACTTACTAGAAGCATTGATTTGATAAATCAAATGGCAGAAAATTGATATCTTAATAATATTGAGTCTTCTAACCCATGAACGTGGTATATTTTTCCATTTACTCAGACATTTTAAATTTCTTTATAAGGGGTTTATAGTCTTCTGAATACAGATCATGCATTTATTCTGTTATATGTATCCCTAAGTACTTCATTTGTTTTTGCTGGATTTTTTGATTTTGAGATGCCTGTGTACGTCTATGTGCAGATGTGGGAAAATAAATACAGAAGTCTAGAGGTCTGGGATGTCATTTAGGATAAAATTCAGGTTTAGTGTAGTCACATTTCTCAGAATGTGTCAGATTTTTCAAGGACAAAAAACAGAGAAGAAAACAGTCCTCAGGAGTAAGTCACCTTAATCACCAAATCACCAACAAACGGTTAATTATGGCACTTGATGTTCTAAGTTTAAGAAATGAGTCAAGGAAGACCCAAGAACCCCCATAATGAGATGGCACCAAAGAGTATGTGTCTAGATCCTGACTCTGGGAACATGCTAAGTCTCTGTTCTCATATTTGTAAAACAGGTATAGTAATAGTGCCCATCTCATAGGGTTGTTGGAAGATTAAGTAAGACAATCACATGGAGGACTTGGAACAATGCTTGGCATATAGTGAGCACTCAACATCTGTCAGTCACTCTTACCAGTTGTATAAATTACTTTCTGGGAGCTTACTGTGGGAAGGTCTTGGAAAAAATGTCATGATTTTTAAGATTCCTGGTATTTTCTGGTAATGACTGTTGATTTTCACATGAAAAATTGGGATTCACTACTAAAATAATTTTTCTCACATGAGATATGCCCAGGCCTAGGTACAAAGATAAATTGCATATAATACAAAATTTGTTGTTTGGTGCAGTGGCTCATGCCTTTAATCCAAGCACTTTGGGAGGCCAAGGCAGGAGGCTCACTGGAGCCCAGGAATTTGACACAAGCCTGGGCAGCATGGTGAGACCTATGTCTACAAAAATAAAATAAAAACAAAAAATTAGCCACACATAGTGCCACATGCCTGTAGTCCCAGCTACTTGGGAGGCTGAGGCAGGAGGACTGCTTAAGCCCAGGAGGTCGAGGCTGCGGTGAGCCATGGTCACACCACTGCATTCCAGCCTGGGCCACAGAGTGAGACCCTGCTGCAAACTAAATAAATCAATTGTAGCATCTGGAATTCTCTGCTAAAAGCTCTTCCTTTAGAAACCATGCCGGCTTGCATTTTATTAATACATAGTGCCCGGTGCCGCGCATTGGCTTCAAACCTTGCTGAATCTCCAGCACTTTGTAGCCGAGACGGGTGGATCAAGAGGTCAGGGAGATCCAGGACCTCCCGCTAACATGGGAAACCGCCGTCTCATACTAAAAAATACAAGAAAAACTAGCCGGGAGCCGGAGTTGCGGCCGCGCCTGTAGCCCAGCTAGCTCGGGAGGTCGGCTGAGCAGGACGAATGGCAATAAAGCCCGGGAGGCGCAGAGCTTGCGTGAGGAGATCGGCCACTGCACTTCCAGCCGGGCGACAGAGCGAGACTCGTATCAAAAAAAAACAAAAAAAAAAAAAATTATACATACATAATTATTATATATATATAGATGGAATACATGTGATATTTTGATACATCCATTTAATGAGTAACAATAAATCAGAGTATTTAGGATATTCATCACTTCATTCAATCATTATTTCTTTGTGTCAGGAATATTTCAAATCTTCTAGATATTTTGAAATATATAATAAATTGTTGTTAACTGTAGTCAACTTACCATACCATCAAACACCAGCACTTATTTCTTCTAACTGTATGTTATTTATTTGTTTTGAAACAGGGTCTCTGTCACCCAGGCTGGAGAGCAGTGGAGTGCAGTGGTGCCATCTCAGCCCACTGCAACCTCCACCTTCTGGGCTCAGGATCCTCCCATGCCAGCCTACCGAGTAGCTGGGACTATAGGTGCACACCACCACACCTTTTACTGGGACTATAGGTACACACCACCACACCTTTTATTAAAATTGTGTTAATTAAATTAATTAAATCATGCTAATTAAATACATATTTGAATTAATTACATAATAATTTAATTAAATACATAAATTAATTAGGTTATGTTAATTAAATACAAAAATTTGGTTAATTTTTGTATTTTTTGATAGAGATGGGGTTTCACCATGTTGGCCAGACTGGTCTCAGACTCCTAGGTTCAAGCCATCCACCTGCCTCAGTCTCCCAAAGTGTTGGGATTATAGGCATGAGCCACTGCACCTGTCCCTAACTGTATGTTTATACCCATTAATCAACCTCTCTCTTTATCTCCTACACCCCCTGCTTGCTATTTTTGATATGTGTTTCAAACATCTCCCAAATGAAGTATGAGAAACATGATTAGGTATTACTATGGACTCGGAATTCATATTTTTCCTCCCTATCCCTCCTCTTTCCCCAATGATTGCCTAGCTTTGCTCACAGATTTTATCCCCATGGTTTAGTCTGTCTCCAGCTCTGCATGAGACCAGAGTCCTTCAAAATAATCTCACTTTAGGGAAAGGACAGAAATTGGACAATGATAACTCGATGGTCTGGACATTGTTTGGCACTTTGATAGGGAAAAGGGGAGAATTGAAACTCTTTACTAACGTTGTTGTTTCTCCAATTTCATTCTTACTGTGTTTATAAAAGCCAAAGAAATGTCTTGCTCAGAAAGGGGACCACTGTCTAATATTGGCAGGTACCAGGATAGAGGCCCACAGTTAACTGTGCTTCTGAGATAGTAACAGGAAGTATAGATTCTCTAATCAGGCAAAAGTGCCTGTACTCCTCCGAGATCTCTTGCAATATATTGCCAGGAAAAAGCCAATCGGTCTGAGACTCAGTGCCAAGGCTTCTGCTACCATTCCTCCCAGAAATTCTTGGATGACTTTGTCTTCACAAGTTTCCATAGTTCTTGATGGAAGTTGTGTTACACTACATAAAGTGTGTCTTGCAAGTATTGTTAAATGACCATCAAGACAAATCAGTAGACACTGATATTCCTCACAGAATTAGAAAAAACTTTAAAATTCATATGGAACCAAAAAAGTGCCCATACAGCCAAAACAATCCTAAGCAAAAAGAACTTAGCTGGAGGCATCAGGCTACCCGACTTCAAACTATACTACAAGGCTACAGTAAACAAAACAGCATGATACTGATACAAAAACAGACACATAGACCAATGGAACAGGATAGAGATCTCAGAAATAAGACCACATATCTGATCTTCGACAAACCTGACAAAAACAAGCAACGGAGAGAGGATTCCCTATTAAATAAATGGTGCTGGGAAAACTGGCTAGCCATATGCAGAAAATTGAAACTGGACCCTTTCCTTACACCTTATACAAAAATTAATTCAAGATGGATTAAAGACTTAAATGTAAAACCCAAATCATAAAAATCCTAGAAGAAAACCTAGGCAATATTATTCAGGACATAGGCATGGGCAAGACTTCATGACTAAAACCCCAAAAGCAATTGCAACAAAAGCAACAATTCACAAATGGAATCTAATTAAAGAACCTCTGCACAACAAAAGAAACTATCATCAGAGTGAGCAGACAACCTACAGAATGGGAGAAAATTTTTGCAATCTATCCATCTGACAAAGGTCTAATACCCAGAATCTACAAGAAACTTAAACAAATGTACAAGGAAAAAAAAAAAAAAAACTATCAAAAAGTGGGCAAAAGGCAGGTGAAGAGACACTTCTCAACAGAAGACATTTATGCGGCCAACAAACATATTTTTAAAAAGCTCAACATCACTGATCATTAGAGAAATGCAAATCAAAACCAAAATGAGATACTAGCTACACCAGTTAGAATGGTGATGATTAAAAAGTCAAGAAACAACACATGCAGGAAAGGCTGTGGAGAAATAGGAATGCTTTTACTCTATTGGTGGGAATGTTAATTAGTTCAACCATTGTGGAAGACGGTGTGGTGATTCCTCAAAGATCTAGAACCAGAAATAGCATTTGACCCAGCAATCCCAATACTGGGTATACACCTAAAGAAATATAAAGAATTCTATTATAAAGACACATGCATGTATATGTTCATTGCAGCACTATTCACAATAGCAAAGACATGGAATCAACTCAAATGCCCATCAGTGATAGACTGGATAAAGATAATGTGGTAAATGTATACCATGGAATACTATGGAACCATAAAAAGGAATGAGATCATGTCCTCATGTCTTTTACAGGGACATGGATGGAACTGGAAGCCATTATCCTCAGCAAACTAACACAGGAACAGAAAACCAAATGCCACATGTTCTCACTTATAAGTGGGAGTTGAACAATGAGAACACATGGACACAGGGAGGGGAACAACACATACCAGGGCCTGGTAGAGAACAGGAAGGAAGGGAGAGCATCAGGATAAACAGCTAACGTATGCGGGGCTTAATACCTAGGTGATAGGTTGATAGGTGCAGCAAACTACCATGGCACACGTTTACCTATGTAACAATCCTGCATGTCCTTCACATGTATCCCAGAACTTTAAATAAAATACAATAAAAAGATAAATTGGTAGAAGAAATGTCTCAGGTCTTTTTGCACATATTCCTCTTGGTTTATCAGACTGTAACGCTATAGCTAATGTTGGACAGAATAATGAGAAGCTTCTGAAGCATCATTCTTTGTCCTGTGGTTGGCCAGGGTATGGCAGAGATTGATTTGATTTTAAAATCTTTTGAAAACCTGGGAACTGGCCGGGTGCGGTGGCTCACGCCTGTAATCCCAGCACTTTGGGAGGCCGAGACGGGCGGATCACAAGGTCAGGAGATCAAGACCATCCTGGCTAACACTGTGAAACCCCGTCTCTACTAAAAATACAAAAAATTAGCCAGGCGCGGTGGCGGGCGCCTGTAAGTCCCAGCTACTCAGGAGGCTGAGGCAGGAGAATGGCGTGAACCCGGGGGGCGGATCTTGCAGTGAGTGGAGATCGCACCACTGCACTCCAGCCTGGGGGACAGAGTGAGACTCCGTCTCAAAAAAAAAAAAAAAAAAAACCTGGGAACTGCAAATGTTACAAGCAGCACTGTGACTATTACCTTTGAATATAATTAAATTGGATCTCTCTAATTCAGCTTTATTATACACTTCTTAGATTTAGCCTTTTGAGTGCTATATTTACATTTGTACATATTGATATTTGAAATAAATAATTTAAAAAATGGGACAATAACACAAATTAATAGAGGACAACTATCTCATGCTTTATAAAATGGACATAAACCTGGTAACAGATTAAATATTTGTAAGAGTAAATTCTAATTTTCATTTATTCAATAAAGACAGAGATGCCTCCAGAGCCCCAGTTTGACATATCTGTAACACAGCTTCTGTTCTGTCTTGTGGGATGCTAGAGGATTTCTGGGGACTGCCAGCTCTGTCTACCTGTGCCAGCATTCTTAGCATTGCAAAGATGCTGATCACCTGCATCTAGGAATCACTGATCCAGATGGAAATTATTTATATTTGAGGCTCTGGGTTGTTTACAACAAATCAATTAAAGCTTATTTTAGTTTTCTAAGTTCAAAATTCTGTAAAGTGAATTAGACAAGTTGATATATTTTTAGCCTAAGTTCTTTCATAGAAACTGGAAGGGCCATATAAATAGTCTAGAACTAATGCAATTTATTTTTGGGAGAAGGGTCAGAGGAAAAATATTTTTTATTTTTTAATTATTTTATTTTATTTTTTTGAGACTGAGTTTTGATCTTGCCACCCAGGCTGGAGTGCAATGGCGCAATCGTGGCTCACTGCAACCTCTGCCTCCCGGGTTCAAGCGATTCTCCTGCCTCAGCCTCCTGAGTAGCTGGGATTACAGGCACCCGCCACCACGCCTAGCTAATTATTGTACTTTTAGTAGAGACGGGGTTTCAACATGTTGGCCATGCTGGTCTTGAACTCTTGACCTCAGGTGATCCACCCGCCTTGGCCTCCCAAAGTGCTGGGATTACCATGCCCAGCTATGAGCCACCATGAGCCACCATGCCCAGCCATGATTTTTTTTTTTTAATTAATCCTGCTTTGAATCATTGTCATATCAATCTAGCAAGGAAAATATTTCTTTCTTTTTCTGTTGAGACAGAGTCTCTCTCTGTCACCCAGGCTGAAGGGCAGTGGCATGATGTAGGCTTACTGCAACGTCTGCCTCCGGGTTCACGTGATTCTCCCACCTTAGCTGGGAGTACAGGTGTGTGCCACCACGCCCAGCTGATTTTTGCATTTTTTTTCTAGAGGCGAGGTTTCACCATGTTGGCCAGGCTGGTCTCAAACCCCTGAGTTCAAGTGATCTGGCTGCCTTGACCTCCCAAAGTGCTGGGATTACAGGCGTGAACCACCCACCTGACCACAAGGAAGATATTTCTAACCACATTTTACAAAGGCGGAAATTTAGGCTCAGAGAAGTTAAATTCTTTTCTCAAGGGCACAGAGCTAATGTAAATCACAATAACTTTTCAAATTCAGGGCTATCTTATATCAGACCTAAGGTTTTTCCTTTATATCACTTATATCATATATTCTATTATAACCTTATAAAGCTGCATTTATTGACTTCATTGATAATGCAGATCCCATTTCCCTCCCTGTAGCAATATGATAAAATTCTGTTACTTCAATCACTTCTATGCTATTTCTTTCGTGTCAATAGACCCATATATGAGGCACCTGGCCAGGTAGGGGTGTAGTATTATGAGTTTTTATTGGTTTGTGACTTGGCTTAATTATCACTGGATTCTTACAGAAAGACTATGATGAAATAGACTCATTCCTTTTAGGTGAGCTAAGCACAAGGTGAAACTGAACTCTGTCTTAAATGCCATACCAGAACGTACTATTTATTTTAGGTGATAAGTAAAACGTTACTAAAAGAAAAACACAGAAGATGGCCAGGACCAATTGTGATATGCCTCTCAAGGGCTTGGACAGCTCCATTTTCTTCCGAGCCATGACTCATACATTATCTTCACTTAGTCCCTGTATTGTATTCCATCCAATGTTGACAGTTTCTCTTTTTGCCATTTACCTGTGCTTTCTTCCTTCAGGTCTCTAACTTGATACATGGTGCCATTTCATATTTAAGCCTTCCTCTTTAAACTCCCAAAAAGGCAATATGCTTTTCTCCTTTGATTTTCCTCCTTAATTTTTGTTTTCCAAGATAATGGGCTTTTTTTTTTTTTTTTTTTTTTTTTTTTTTGAGATGGAGTCTTGCTCTGTCACTCAGGCTGGAGTGCAGTGGCACGATCTCAGCTCACTGCAAGCTCCGCCTCCCAGGTTCACGCCATTCTCCTGCCTCAGCCTCCCGAGTAGCTGGGACTACAGGCGCCTGCCACCACGCCCGGCTAATTTTTTGCATTTTCAGTAGAGACAGGGTTTCACCGTGTTAGCCACCATGGTCTCGACCTCCTGACCTCGTGATCCGCCCGCCTCGGCCTCCCAAAGTGCTGGAATTACAGGCATGAGCTACCGTGCCTAGCCAAGATAACGGACTTTCTGATAGTTAAAACAAAAATAACAATCTGGTTGGGTGCGGTAGCTCATGCCTGTAATCCTACTACTTTGGGAGGCCGAGGCGGGCGGATCAAGAGGTCAAGAGATCGAGACCATCCTGGTCAACATGGTGAAGCCCCATCTCTACTAAAAATACTAAAATTAGCTGGGTGTGTTGGTGTGCGCCGGTAGTCCCAGCTACTCGGGAAGGTGAGGCAGGAGAATCACTTGAACCTGGGAGCCAGAGGTTGCAGTGAGCTGAGATCGCGCCACTGCACTCCAGCCTGGCGACAGAGCGAGACTCCATCTCAAAAAACAACAACAACAATAATAATAATAACAATTAAAAAAACACCTCATTTTCTAAAGAGGTCCTCAGTGTGTGTTTCCCATGCCCTTGTTTGCCCTTCACTTCCTTTGCCTAATTTACATTTGTAAGCTCAACACATAAGCACTTTGTCTTTGTTTATATACATATGGTGCCTAGCACTAGTCTTGGATTTAACAAATATTAAATAATCATGACTTTAGAATGATTATTAGTATTGACATTTTAAAAATCACAGCTGGCCAAGAATACTGGTTTTGTTTTGTTTTTTCAAATGACCTTGTCTGATTTTGACACTGCTATGGTCGACCGCTGTACTATAGCACACTTACATTTACCCTTGAATACCACCTGGAGAACAGAGTTGGCACTAAGTGTAGCTGTTTTACTTTTTTGGAACACTTTTACAGATTCTGCACTGCACACCAGTTTGCTTATGGATGTAATTTCAGTTGTGTATAATCACCTTAACAGAACTGGAAAAACCCAGATACCATCTTGTACAATGCTCTATGATGACAGAATTGTCTCAATGGGTTAACTTTGTATGTTGGAAATGGGAGGGTTTTTTCTTTTTCAATTACTAACTTGAGCTTTCATGATATCTAGTGTAAGCTCTAAAAGATCTAAATACTCTTGGATTATGTAGTGCATTTATATTGTTAGATTTTAAAATAAAGTTCTTAATTTTACCTGCTTTTAGGCTTTTAAAAAAAAGCCCTTAATCTGTATCTCTTACCTAAACTCCTTTACTCCCCTTAAAGTGGCCAAATGATTTTGGACCATCATCCCATGGGCCAATTTATAAAAATAAATGCCAAATACTACATAACAATAGAAGGAATTGATAGTGGATTACAAGTTTAACAATGCATTTCCTTTTAGAACTGTCAGCATCAGCTTTCTCACAATAAGGGAAATACAAAGGTTGTTCTCTACCACTAGCCCTATATTTCAAGTGCAAACAAATCAATTAAAGAAAGTAGTTATGTCAGTGTGAGGGATACAATAGTGTAACTGAATAGAACACTTTTGTTAGTGTGTATATTTTTGATTTATTTTTATTTAATATTATATCCAGGGCAGAACCTAGGTAATAATATTGATAAATCGGGGAGATGGTTTCCTTTTCTGAATCAGTTCCAAAATATCTAAACATCTACCTGACCTCTATGTTAGAGTAGTTCTGTGGCAGCATCCTCAACTCTGAATGTTATGATTCCTGTACAATCAAAATGAATAGTCTGATACTCTACCTGTGCTTCTGATACACTTCATCATGAGATCTATCCTATGAACTCACTGTATCTCTCCCTGAATGTCTGTAATTGTACTCCCTATTAGAGACTCTCTGGAATGCTACTTGTAGGTGAATACAGTATTTCCTAGTGGAGTGTGCTCAGTGAGAATGATACAACGTGTAAACGACACCCTTCCACTCTCCTGAGATTCTTACTGACTTGACTGCAAGGGTAAAAGTAATTGCAAAACAACACTTTTAAAAAAAAGTTTCTAGGGAAGGGGGAGTGGTGTGAGGAATGTCTTTAACAGAATCCAACTTCTCTCAGCTGGAAATCTTGCCTTGAGAAGGTTGTAACAACTGGAGAAAGCAGTAACGAGAGGGATCTCTTGTCTTAGCACAGGAGGGCAGTTTCCTGGATCCTTTCTATTATCGTCACCCTCCTTGTAGGAGAGGTGAGTAAATTAAACCAATGCTTGGCACATGGAACAAGCTCCCAGGAGGCCAGGGAAGGAACCATATTTGTCTTATTCATTATTGGTATTCCAGGCATGGAGATCAGTACCTGGCACACAGGAAAGCACACAATACATATTTATTGATGGAGCAGTAAGGGCTCGACGTGTTTTTAAAACAAAATGACTATGTATGTAAAATCTCCCTAATCTTGGGCATAGCTGGACTCATGGGAATTTAAAACAAATATTTTAATTCACTTTTAAAGATGACCCTAAATGCCTAACCCACGTGATATATTTAGGGATGTATTAGATTTTACAGTTGGAAAGATCAAAGCTTTTTAAGTTACAAGTAGAATGGTATTAAGGCCAGAACTTGAAAAGTATTTCTGAACTTAAAACCCAGTGCTCTGTCTCTCTTCCTATCCCCTAATGATTTTCTAGATAATATGATGGTAGTAGAAACAGAACAAAGAAACTCTCATTTTTACACTTGCCTTTATGAGGCCGCATAATAGATGGCTTACTTTGATTATGGTTTGTTGACACAGTTTGGTTTAGCCTAACTGGCAGAGTGGCAGATCTTTGTCTAATTCTGTCTTCCAGGTTGTGCCTACCACATTACTGGTGCTCAAGTGTTAATAAAACAGCAACACATGCCAAGTATCTGATGTCCTAGATGCTGAGTGGTGATATGCATTATTGACATATGTAGATAAGTAGGTTATACATAGTGTGAAAATTAGCTTTAATTGAAGTTAAATGATAGCTTAGAAGGTGACAACGAGTTAGTCATTTTGTTGGTGGATAAGACATACTATTATGTCTTACCTGAGGTGACTGATGTAATTCAGTGTCAGAGTAGAGCACACAGAGAAAAAAGACTTGGGTTTGCAACCGGAATTCATAACTCTCGCTGTGAGATCTGGCAGAGAGGCATTCCTGTCTGGTGTAGAAGGTCCCCTCTAGCATCCCCCCTCCCCATGGGGCAAGGAGTTCCATACTGTCTGAGCACCTGGAAGCCTGGTCCTGACTGCCCTGCCACTTCCAGACCTCATCTTCCAAGGCTGGCCCTTGGCCCGAGGAATCACCAAGGGGTGGCTTTTTTGAGAGGTGTGATATCACTTAGATGTGTAGGCTGGGTTGCCCTTTTCTTTTTTTTGAGATGGAGTCTCACTCTGTCACCCAGGCTGGAGTGCAGTGGCTTGATCTCGGCTCACTGCAAGCAACCTCCGCCTCCCGGGTAAAAGCAATTTTTCTGCCTCAGCCTCCCAAGTAACTGGGACTACAGGCACACGCCACCATGCCTGGCTAATTTTTGTATTTTTAGTAGAGACGGGGTTTCCCCATATTGGCCAGGCTGGTCTTGAACTCCTGACCTTGTGATCCGCCCACCTCAGCCTCCCAAAGTATTGGGATTACAGGCATGAGCCACTGCACCCGGCTGGGTTGTCCTCTTATATGTGAGCCTTTCCATGGGATAGGATGAAGCTGAGATGGAAAGAAAAGGAGATTCCAGTTGCAGACCAGACACCAGTACTCCCTGCAGCAGTACTTCCCCAGTTAATGTGTAGCTTTTAGTATTTACGATAGAGTATATGGGTCCCCATTTGTTAGCTGGCTCCAGAACTTTCTAAAGTGAAAGGCAGGCCCGGAACTAGGACAAGTCATGTAGCTTGTTTTAGCGTCAGTTCTTCATCTGTAAATAAGAAAACACTGTCCCACTAGCCTCAGAAGATTGCAATGATGAGAATAATCTTAAATATAACTACCATTTATTGAGTATATACTGTTGTTAAACCACTATGCAAAGCATGTATTATCTTGGATCTTCACAAATCTTCACGGTATGCAACTTTTTCTTTTTGTGTGATAGGGTCTTGCTCTGTCACTCAGGCTGGAGTGCCATGGTGTGATCATAGCTTACCGCAACCTCAAACTCCTGGGCTCAAGATAACCTCCCACCTCAGCCTCCTGAGTAGCTAGGACTGCAAGTGCACCCCACCATGCCCAGCTACTTCTTTTTGTTTTGGTTTTTGTTTTTGTAGAGGCGGAGGTCTTGCTATGTTGACCAGGCTGGTCTTGAACTCCTGGCCTCAAGCTATCCTCCTGGTTCAGCCTCCCAAAGTGCTGAGATTATAGGAGTAAGCCACTTTGCCTGGCCTGACTATTCAATTTTTAATCTCTTTTTATAAAACAGAAAACAGGCTCAGAGAGGTTAAGTTTCCTCTCCCAGTCTTCTCCGGCCAACCAGGGACACAAGGAAGATAATGTATGTAACAATCTCATACAAATACAAGGTAACATGAACTACTTCATGCATCCATTTATTACATATTTGTTGGCTGCCTGTCTTGTGTTGAGGATATAGCAGTAAACAAAAGGGACAAACATCCCTGACTTAGAAGCTTACATTACAGCGGAGGGATAAAACAATACATAAAATAAATAAGTACAGATGGTTTTCAATTTATGATGGTCAAGAAATTGACTTTCGAGTTTTCCACTTTATAATGGGTTTATCAGGGTATTAAGTGCATTTCTGACTTACGATATTTGCGACTTACAGTGGTTTACAGGATGTAACCCCATCCTAAGTGGGTGAGCACCTGTACAATACATAGTATGTTAGGTGGTAAGTAAAGTGAGGAAGATAACCAAAGTGTATGGAGTTACAGGGAAGGTGACATTCAAACAAAGATATGATGACAATGGAGGAACAACATTCTATATTTTGGTTGTTGTGTGTGTGCATTTTTCTTTTGTTTTGTGGGTGCAAGTGGGGTGGGGAGAGGGGGAGAGATAATCCAGGCAGTAGAGGGAACAGCAGATAGAAAGGCCATGAGACTGGAATTTGCTTACTGTTTCAGAGACAAGCATGGAGGCTAATGTGCTTGGGTACAGAATAGTAGGAGAAGATGTCAGAGAGATGAAGGTCCATAGGTCATTCAGGCCATGGTAAAGACTCTGGCTTTTAGCTTGAGTGGTACGGGAAGCTAAGCAGAGGAATGATTTGAGAAGAAGTGAAAAGAATTCACACTTTGGCGCTGCATTGGAAATTAACTGTATGGCAAGCAAGGTTAGAAAGAGGGGGACCAGGTGGGTGGTTATGACAAAGTGCTGGCCAAACATGATGCTGCACTGGACCAGGGTCATGGCAGTAGAGGTGGCAGATAGAGGTTAGAGTTCAGATATGGTATTTTGGAGGTTGAGCTGACGATTTTTACTGTCACTTTTGAGGTATAACAGAAAGAAAGGAGTCAAGGAAGTCAAGGTTTTCACCCCGGCAATGAAAATGGTGTAGATGTGATTAACAGAGGATGGGGAAGGCTGTGGGTGTCTGAGACAGGAGATCTGCAGCCTGGTTTGCACATGTGAATTCTGAGATGTCCATTAGACACCAGGTGGAGATGTCAGTTATATTTTTTCACTTCATTGGGTTTCAATTCTTTTATCTGCCTCTCTGCTTTTTTCAGAGCTGTATTGGCACTTATTCATGTTCCTTTGCTTTCAAGATAGTGGCCTATGTCATAGAGAATTTGATCTTGGGGCTCAACTAAGAGGTGAAAGAGAAATATAGAGAAGCAGTTACAGCAAGAGTAATATAAAAAGGTCTATAGGTACAATTGGTAACTCAGATTCCGTTTCACAAGGTTGGGCAGGGACAGTGCCTTCGCTAGGAAGTCACACAAGCTGTTTAGTGCACACAGGTGACTTAAGGAACTCCAAAATGTTAGCTGACAATCTATTCCAAGTGTTTAAACCAGATGTTGACAAGCATGTTTGAGAATCTGATGAAAGTTCAATGTAGTAGCTCATACATAAAACTCATTGTCTCTATCAAAATCTGAACTTATGGGGGGTGGGAGCAAACAAAAATAAATCCCTGGGACCAAAACAGCAGAGTGGTCCCCAACGCTTGGGCTGATCTTACACACCTCTACGTGGCCAGGGCAAAGAGAGGAGGGGAGCTGAGGGAAGCAGCAGGAGCGGTGACATCTTGAAGGACCAGGTATTTTTTCTGCACCAAGTGAGTCTGGTTTGGAAATTTGAGCATCTAGAGGAGGAGGTTTGTTCTGTCCAAGGCAGAGCCAGATCTACCAATAAATGTTTCTGATTATGTCACAGAACTTGACATCCTGGTCTGTCGCTAAGGAGTGATCATCTTTAAATCTGGAGTGTTTGTTGGTCCAGGGGTGGTAGTGGGTCTCGTGTTGAAACCTCTCTGCCTAATTTCGTGCTCATTTTACTGTCTGAGGTGCCACAGTGGGCTTGGAAAGCAGGGGAGGGTGCAGCAAATTACAAATAAGCAAAACAAATCCTAAGAGGATTTATCGCCACATAAGCAACTTGGACCCAACTCTTGGGCTCCAAAAGAATGCCCAGTACAGCCCGCGTTGGTGGGCCGGTCTTCTGCCCAGGGTTAGCTTTCAGCCCCTGGGCGGCGGCGTGGCGTCAGGAGCGGGCGGGGAGCGGCGACCCGACGCGGCTGGGTCTCCCAGTAGGGCGCTTCGGGTGTGGGGAGGTGGCGCGGTGTGAAACAGTGGGGGGCACTGCGTGAGGAAAGCCCTGCGCTTCTCGCCGGGGCACTAGGACTTGCGCCCCCTCCTCGCGTCCAGTCTGCGCGAGGGACCCGCCAGCCCGGCCGAGCGCTCCGCGACCCCCTGGCGGCCCGAGCGCTGTTCACCTGGGCGCCACCGAAGGTGCCGGTCAGACGCGAGGGCGCGGCCGGCTGGCGGGCGGGGAGCGGGAAGGCGGGACCCGGCGCGACGGGGCTGCCCCGCCCCGCGATGATGCGGCGG
>NW_016820247.1:571142-591457 GCF_001698545.2 Rhinopithecus bieti | reverse complement strand
GGCCCCAGCCCGGCCCCCAGTAGGGAGATGGCGTCCTACGTAGATAACAGCTTCCGCCAGGCGGTGATGAAGAACCCCCCTGAGAGGACCCCCCAGGTGAGAACGCGGCGGCCGCCTGCACTTGGCCGGATTTCTGCCTCGCAGGCTGCGTCTTCCCCTGTCCTCCCACCTCCTTCCTGACACAGTTCGCCCCGAGCACCCCACTTCTTGCATTAGGACCCCCAACTGCCAAAGGCATTCCACCTCCGAGTCTTTTACTCCGCCTATCCTGATTTTATTTTTTCCTCTCCTTGACATTCTGCTCCTTAACGCTCCCCTACCCATGACTGACCTTCCCCCCCATGTGGCCCCGCCGAGAGACAGAGAGAGAGAGAGAGAGAGAGAGTGTGTGTGTGTGTGTGTGTGTGTGTGAATTCTCTAGCTTTCCCTCTCCCCGGCCGCCCTCGGTGGCCTCTGAATATCAGGGGTTGGGGTCTCATCTCCCCTTGGCCAGCGACTCTTGCTCCCTCTGACTTCAGATCCGTTCCTCCCCTTGCAAGTGACCCTTGGAGTTCAGTGGTGTTTGAAAGATAGAGGAGGAAACCTGTACGGTTGTGCTAAAGACAGATCCGTGCTGACCTTCTAGTGAAACATTGAGGTGTTTGTATGTTTACTGTTTTGCTTTTGTTTTTTAAAGGATACTGCTTTCAATTGAAGAGAAAAAAAAGTTGAATAGCTAGGTTAGTGCTTTTAGTTTAAATTGCAGACATAGCTGCAGAGCAGGCGTGTTCAAATACACCCTCGGGAAGGGCACCCTGCGGATTCTTTTGGTGTTGCACAACCTTGTCAAAATTAGATAAGTTTGTTAACCTTTATACATTTGTTTACCTGCAGGCTTATTCTCTTACTTGTAGCGGCTGATAGGATTGGATTTGGTAGTCTCAAGTTTTACTGGAGAGGGGGATATTTTATAAAAATGTGGTAGCTTAATTTTCTCCCCTTTTAGTTGCTGACTGGATAATGACGCATATTCCTAAGCGTTGGGATGGTGACTACAGGAGATCCTGCCTGCCAACCCTCTTAAGACAAATAAGCCCTCCTGATCCTTGGGACCATCAAACATTTAGGATCTAATGCTTGAAAGTGTTGCTTCGCTTGTTAGGTGTTGGATGCCATCTGTTCAAATCCAAATGCTCTCCTTCTCTGATGTTGATTATTATTTACTGTGGGGAGAACATAATAAAATATAATCTTCCCCTGGCTGCTTTTGGACAAGCCCCAAGAATGGCACCTGGTACCGTTTTTGATTTTTCATTTTCCTTGATGGAGCTGTCACATCTGGGAGATCATGGATAGATTGCACATACTTATCAAACGTGTGGAAGATGGCTGGAATTTTACAAGAAAATTTATCTCAGTGTCTCCAGAAAGTTCCCATTTTAAAAGACTATTTTTATCCCAACTAGGAATGTCCTGCTTTGATCTTGTTCTTCTCTTGGTGTTGCACGCGCTGCGTCTCCTGTGCCTTTCTCATCTATTTGTTTTAAAATTGTCAGTTGGATCAGTCTTCTGCATCTGAAAATGCACATTCCCTGTCTCAGTGTGAAGGAAAAGCAGATTTCAGTGAGATATTTCATTTCCTTTCAAGAATATTGTTTTAAGTGCCAAGTGAAATTACGCATGCTGAGAATATGGGAACCCAGCAAGGCTGGTCAGAAAATGATGTCAGAGGCCTTTGGTGGAAATTAGAGAGGGGGGAAGCGGTGCATTTGGTTGATTAGTTAGAAGAATAACAATGACTAAAACCTACTATCAGGTTGGGGGGCGGGTCACCAAATAAGACTAGAAGAGACAAAACCTCCACTGTGACTGTGGGCCTACTGTGTCAAATAAATGAACTGTTCAACTTTCCTGTTCCCCTGCCAGTTGTGTAGAATAGAGTAAAAACTGACCCAACACAAAATTTGGCCTGTGCCAGCTACTACTAACCCCACTACATGAAAGCTTTATTGACAGTCGGAAAGCAGCACATTTGCCCCACCAGACCTTCGTAGAAGAAGTAAACGTAAGGAAACCTACCAAACATTTCAAACATTCCTAAGTGTCAGCCCTGTTAACTTTGATGTTCGTTTGGTTATTACTACAAAACCCCATGTTTATTTGTTTTCAAGAGAAAGTTGTTCAGAATGTGAACGTTTTCCATCTTTACCTGACTGGCCAGGAGTAATCTTCTAAAATTTGAAAATTTACTCGACTGATAAGTCAATTCCACACCCTGCAGGAATTGAGAAGTTCTACATGAGTTAGGCTCCGCACATTCACTCACGGCAGAGCATATACTGGATGTCATGAGATCAGACTTAATTATGACAGGTACTTTTATGTTAAGCTAACTGCTGTTGAGAGTCTAATGATCGGCTTGGAAGGAGTTCGCATTAACAGCCTTGTCTTATAATAAATGTGAGTTAGAATTTTTTAATATTAGAAAAGTAACCTTGTTAAATAAGCTTGATATGAACAGAAGGACAGGAATTAGGAAAGTTTTGCTGTTGTGCTTCTTTCTGTTTCTGAGGATAGACTTGATAAAGGAGTTTGTGTGATTCTCGTTATATGCAAAAGGAAAAGAATTGGGGAACATATGTAATTTTTTTTCTCCTGCTATTCAATTCTATTTGTTTTTTAAAGTCTTGCAGGCCTCATTCATTTCCCAAGCTCCGTGAAAACATAGTTTTGTATTTAGGTCAATCAGTTGCCTAGAAGTAATCCTGATGTCATTAGTGTAACCTAAGAAGTTGGCTTGAAGAGAATCTGGGGGTGGGAAGAGTACCAGGAACTTCCGTAAACTGGGAGCTTTTCATGTCCACCTGGAAAATGGAAACACATTTCAGTTATATCTTTAGAGAGGGGGAAGAGTAAGGAAAAATACCAAAAATTATCATCAAAGTTTTAGCCAGGTTATACATAGTTCAGTTTCAAGAGACTATCACTATTTCACCTGATATTCTGAGAGGAGGAAAAAACTCTTTAATCCAATGTGTGTCCCATATTGTGTGTCTGGAAACCTGGCTGAGTTCTAGTCAATGGGGCATTGTATTCTAAATAACAAACTTCCTTGAAAATAATGAGCCCTGAAAACATTCTACTGATATTTCTCAGTGCACCTCTGTTGAAAAACAGGACTCTTAAGTAATTGCTTTATTTAATTATTTGGGTTTATGTCTTTAATCACTTAAATGAGAAGCTTGGTCACCAAGGCAATTTGGTGAAGTAAAAGATTGTAAATAAATTACAAACAGCTTTTATCCCCCAGGGCTTATACAATAAAATGATTTTTCTAAACCATTTTATTAACTTGTTGAGTTCAGGCCCTTTGAAATTGCTTCTGTAGAGTGTTTAAATGCATACTGTTTTGGTTTTCAGGTGAAACATCTATTGCAAAATTGTTTCCTCTCTTTAAAGACCTAATGTAATGCATTTTTAGCTAGTTGTAGAAGTTACTTTTAAAAATGTTTTGTGTAAAATAAACCCCACCCCATCTCCTCCTAGTTAATAATCTTACTTTTTTTTTGGCTATTACAACTTTTGATGTAGTTACTAACCCATTAATGTGTTAAAAAGAATACAGGACTTGATTCATTGGGAAGTCACTCAGTAGAATTCGTCTTGAGTCATAATGAGAGAGCTGAAAAAAATAACTTTAGCCCAGAGAACTGTAAATTATGAGAAACGGCACGAAAGAGTATCTCTGACAAATATTTAACTTTCAAACCTAATGGAAGAATTGTGTCTGTTACAGTTAAATTTTCCATTTGAGTTTCTTTTTACCATTGTTTATAAGCAGACTTGTATTTGTCAGCTTATACTTTCATTGTATTTTAGCCCATTTTGGGGCTTTAGTAATATTTGTTTCTCAAGTAGTTTTTGTTCATAGAATACAACTAAACTATCTGTATGCCATTTAAAAAGTATGTCTCATAAAGAAATGATTGGCCACAAGCAGTTAGATTTCATCATAATGACATTTGAATTTCTTGGTACAGAAATACATTTATAACGGAAACATTAACTTCAAACTCTGTTGGCATGTGACTTTGAACAAATGAGAACTTAAATTTATGAAAAAATGTTAACATTCCTTGCAATATTGATAGAACCTTAGTCGCCTTGAAATAACCCTTTAAACATTTACTAATTAACAGTTCCATTATTAGCTTTGCATATCTTGGCTGAGATTCAAAATGAAAATCTCTCCAACTGCAATGCTGTATGGAGCTACTGGTTTAATGCAGTTGCAGTCATTCCCAAATGATGGAATTTCACAGATTTTTTTTTTTTTGGAGAAGATGACCACCTTGATTTTTCTCTCAAGAAGGAACATAAAATCAAAACTAGTTATGACTTCTTATTGCTATCATTTAATCTCACTGTTTTTAAGAAGGGAAGGATGCACTGTTATTCTAAATCTCAGTTTTGAAAGAAATTATTGTTTGCGTCATAAGAAAATTCACTGCAGTTTTTCATTTAAATTTTACTTTGGACCTGAAAAAAACTTATTTGGGTAGATTTTGGATGATTCAAAGAATCACAATAAGATCTTTCTTTGGTGATATTTGATGAGATGGGGTGCTTTCAGGATGGTGTGGCCACAGACAAAGTTTGGTAAGAGAGAGAGATACATATATATATATTTGGAATAGGGTCTTGCTTTGTTGCCCGGGCTCACTGCAGCCTGTATCTCCCAGGCTCAAATAATCCTCCCACCTCGGCCTCTTGACTAGCTGGGTCTACAGGTTTATGCCTCTGTGCCTGGCTAATTTTAAAAATCTTTTGTAGAGATGTGGGGTCTCGCTTTGTTGCCTAGACTGGTCATGAAGTCCTGGGCAGAAGTGATCCTCCTGCTTCAGCCTCCCAAAGTGCTGGGATTACAGGTGTGAGCCACTGCACCTAGTCCATTGGTGATAATTTGAAATTCAAGTAACATAAAATTGTAATGGGATATGCCTCAGATATAAATGGACTATCTGAAATAATGATATGATAACCTTCTAGAAATAAAAACTCTGATTTTGCTTGACTCATATGAAAACTTAATGAGAAAAAAATTACTCCTTTTTTGTAAATTTTATATGAAAGTAACTTTGGCCAGGAGTGGTGACACACATATCTGTAATCCCAGCACTTTGGGAGGCTGAGGTGGGAGGATCTCTTGAAGCCCAGGTGTTCAAGACCAGCCTGGGCATCATAGCAAGGCCGTGTTTCTATTTAAAAAAAAAAAGGTAAATTTGATTTAGACTTAGGAGATATGGAAACCACTGAAAATTATTGGTCCTTAATAATCTGTATTTTATGGGATATTCCTTCTCTTCACTCCATTTTTGGTAACAATTTCTTTGTCGGTAAAATGATAATAGCTTTCTGAGGTTTTGTGGATTAAGTGAAAGTACATTATTTAGTGTAATGCCTAATGTTAGTCCTCTTTATAGCATATTTTATAAAATATCTATTATTTAACAGGCCTTGGGAATTCAAAGATGAAATGTGTGTCCCTCAAGTAACTCACTAATCTATTGTTATCTTATAAGTAGATTGTAATTTATTAGTGCTATAACAGCGATCCTATGACAGCACTGAAGAGGATATGGACTTCCTAGATGAATATGTATTGAGTCGTAGGGGAGTAAGAATTCACCTACCAGTGAACTAGCAGACATGAAGTGTATTCCAGATTGACCTACTGTCGTATGAGTAGCACACATGGTAAGACGACATGTGTAGATCTTTGTTGAGTGTGCTGGGAACAAGGGGACTGAGGAAGGGATGAGGAATGATTACTGGCATTTAGAAGCTTATGGTTTGTGAGGGTAGGGAGGAGATCAAGAGTTCTGTTAAAGACTGGTGTTCATTTTCATGGCTTGAGATGGTTGGGAGGCTCAATTACACAGTGGTGATGGATTAGAAATATTGCAGGAGTAGAATCTGCTGGACAGGCTGCTGAATGTGTGCACATTTTCTATCTCATTATATTAAAACTATGCTTGAATTATACCAGTGCATCCTAATTATGGCACAGGATGATCCTGGATATTTCATAGTTCATGGGAAAAAATCCAAGTTGTCCAATACAGTTTTCTTGATTTGTAAGATTTCTCACACTATTTTTTTCCCTTAAACATTAGTATCTTCTACATGTACATTCTGGGAATCTAGTTTGAAATATTAGTTAAACTAGTCCGGGTGCTGTGGCTCATGCCTCTATTGTAGCACTTTGGGAGGCCGAGGTGGGTGGATCACTTGAGGTCAGGAGTTCAACACCAGCCTGGCCAACATGATGAAACCCCGTCTCTACTAAAAATACAAAAAAATTAACCAGGCGTGGTGGTGGGTGCCTGTAATCCCAGCTACTCAGGGAGACTGAGACCGGAGAATCACTTGAACCTGGGAGGCAGAGGTTGCAGTGAGCTGAGATTGCGCCATTGCACTCCAGCCTGGGTAACAAGAATGAAACTACGTCTCAAAAAAACAAACAAACAAAACCCAAAACACCACTATATAGTTACACTAAATATATTTCTTTATCTGTAATGATAATGTGATTTCCAAACATTTCATCATTTGGAAGAGTTGGAGAACTTCTAAATTTAAGCAGGCAAAATGAACTTATTTATATAAAACTCAAAATTGACTCGTGATGGCACAATGTAATGATGGCATTGAGTCTTTAAGAACAGTTTCTTACTCCTCTATACCATTTTTTGTTTAGATAAATTAACTGGTGTTGGTAAATTAGGAGGAGAAGCAATTTGTAGTACATGTACTTGATCTTTTGTAGCTTTATTGGAGCTAGAATATATATATATATATATTTATGTATTTATGTAGTTAAAACTATGTTCAAGTGATTGATTATATCAGTCATTGTGGGAAGAAAAATAAGTTTATTCCACATTATTTTGACTGTTAAAATTTTTATCTTTTCAGGAAAAAAAAACCACCCCTGTTTTCACGTGCAAAATCGCCACCACCTGCTGAATTTTAAGAGGGGTGTGTTTCTTGCTATATTCAGCTGTTTCCTTTTTCCCTCCAGTCTGTGAAAGAATTTACCCTGGGTGCGGTGGTGGTGGGGTTATTGTTTTTTTGTGGAGGGAACAGCTTGGTTCTTGGATTTTAAGTTGTCCTGGCTCCACCTTTTCTGTACTTTAATATCCATTATGTATAAGAAGTGTTTTGGGAGAGTTAGTGTCAATGACTTGAAGAGGAACTTTGTTTTGTCATTGGAAATAAACTCCTCTTCCTCTGGCTGTTGTTTCTCATTGCTTACCTTCCACAGGTTGAAAATAATGGACTGTGGAGCTTTAGAATTAAAATAAGTGAATAAAAATTTACATTTTGCTGCCATTTGAAGTTTAGTTGACAAAACGACACAGTGTAATATCTGCCCCTTGGCACCTTTCTGTTCTGTAGCTCATGGTATTTGTTTCCACCCAACATAAAAACTAAGAAGAAAGATAGAGAACACTGAACAAGAACTAATCATTAGGCCATTCTGGGAAGGCCTGATAGTAACTTTCTTAGAAACTAGCAATCAATGGATCTAAGAGGTTTATGGTACTATGGTGATTATCTGATTTCTCCTAAAAATTCATTCTAGAATTAAGACTTATTATTTTTTAAAATTTATTTTATTTTTTAATGACCAGTCTTAAGTGGAATCATTTTCTTTCTTAAACTTTTTAATACTCCATTACCATCATTATTTGCTTCTCAAATTGTCCCAAATTTGGCCATTTGGACTCCCTTTTGTATATACAGTCATTAGACTTCCTTCTGATTTATATAGTTAAAACTGTGTTCAAGTGATTATGTCAGTTATTGAATTATCTCAAATAATTGAGGTAAATGTAGATTCATATACAATTGTAGGAAATAATGGGGAGAGATCCTGTGTACCCTTTACCCAGTTTCGACCATTAGTAATAGCTTATAAAACTGTAGTGTAATATCACAATCAGGATATTGACATCAGTGCAATCAAGAAACAAAGCAACTCCAGCACCACGAATGGTTCTTGTTGGACTTTATAGGGACATTCACTTCCCCACCCCACCTCTGGGGATCACTAATCTGTTCCATTTCTATAACTTTGTCATTTCAAAAATGTTATTAATTGGAATCGTACAGTATGGCCTTTGGAGATTGGCTCCCCTCACCCCGCGCAGCATCATTAAGGCTCATTACCTTTTGGTTAAAATGAATTTCTGTTGTTGTTAGTGAATAGTTTGGCCTTGTGCTTCTAAAATACCAGTAATGTCTGAGGATTGGGAGGTTAGTGGTAAAAGGTAAGATGGGTTTAATAGTGACAGTGAAGAGAAAGTTCTATGATAATGTGTATAAATATAGAGCAGAGAGCATAAGGTCTTGGGTGAGCAAGAGTTGTGATAGCATACTACATTTGGGAGATTTTAATACGTGTATTTCATTTTCGTATTTTTTTTTTGTCATAATGGAAGTAGTAAGGTTAGCCTTAGCCTTCATATTCTCCAATTGAAATTTAAAAAATAAATCAGAAGAAAGTCTAATGACTGTTTATACAAAAGGGAGTCCCAATGGCCAAATTTGGGACAATTTGAGAAGCAAATAATGGCAGTAATGGAGTATTACCCCTAGGGAAGAAAATATCCATGAGCCCATACTGATATAAGTAAGTAGTTGAATAAAAAGCAGGAGAAGAGACAGCTCTTTGTTACAGTAGAATTCTAATTAGAAAATGAAGGAATGATGGAAATCGAAAATCACCAGCAGGCAAACACCACAGTAGCAGTTGCTACAGGCAAGAATCATCAATGGATGCTAAAATTAGTGGGTGAAGGTATGATGAAAAATATCATCATAGATCATATCATTGGGATATTTGCATAGTCTCAAAATATCTCCCCCACACAATTAATTAACTATAAAGGAAAAAGATCAATACTTAATAATGAAGAAAACTGCTGATACCAAATTAACCAGATCATCAAAGTTAATATCATTAGTAATAAGACATGTCAACATCATGTGTCTCCTGATATAATGTATTGAGAAAGAGACATCTCAGGTATTCTTAACTAAAAATCAACCTAAGTGGAGCAAATATCAGACAGATTCAAATTTAAGGACATTCTACAGAATAACTGGCCAGTACTCCCCAAAAGTATTGGGAGAAACTGTACATTGGAAGAAACTAAGGAAATGTGATAACCAAATGCAGTATAGGATTCTAGAATTGATCCTGGACAAGAACAGCAACAAAAAAACATTATTAGGATGACTGATGAAATTGGAATTTTAGATAATTTTACCACAATTATTGTAGATGCTAAATTATGGGAAGCTGGGTAAACGGGATCTTTGACCTGTTTTTTAAATAACCTCTTTTACTCTAAAATTATTTTAAAATTCAAAGTTAAAAAAGGGAAGCATAGCTTTTGAAGTTTTTTTTGTGATCCTGAAAAGGGGATACCAAATTATTACTTCTAAAAAAATCTTTTAGGCTGAGCATGGTGGCTCACCCTGTAATCCCCGTGCTTTGGGAGACTGAGGTGGGTGGATCACCTGAATTTGGGTGTTCGAGATGAGCCTGGCCAAAATGGCGAAACCCCTTCTCTACTAAAAATACAAAAAATTAGCCGGGCCTGGTGGTACATGCTTGTAATTCCAGCTACTTGGGAGGCTGAGGCCAGAGAATGACTTGAACCCAGGAGGTGGAAGTTGCAGTGAGCCGAGATTGCACCATTGCCCTCCAGCCTGGGTGACAGAGTGAGACTTCGTCTCAAAAAAAAAAAGCAAAAAATCTTTTTTTCCTGTTTGATAATTTACTCTTAATGAAGAGCCTAGTGCCTTTTAAGTGAGTATTTTGTATGTATTGGACCACCAGTAAAATGGTTGAGGCAGTATATATATTAGTTGGAGAAACTTGAAAGCACACACACACATAATAGCTAATAAATAAATGGATGAAAAGAGATAAAATAGTAACTTTTATTTTGTTTTATTTTATTTTATTTATTTTTGCAACAGGATCTCACTGTGTCACCCAGGCTGGAGTGCAGTGACATGATCATGGCTCACTGCAGCCTTGTCCTGGGCTCAAGGATCCTCCCACCTTAAGCTCCTGAGTAGCTGGGACTGCAGGCATGCACCATCATACCTGGCTAATTTTTTTTTTTTTTGAGATGGAGTCTCGCTCTGTTGCCCAGGCTTGAGTGCAGTGGTGCAATCTCAGCTCACTCCCAACAACCTCCACCTGCTGGGTTCAAGTCATTTTCCTGCCTTAGCCTCCTGAGTAGCTGGGATCACAGGTGCACACCACCATGCCCAGTTAATTTTTGTTATTTTTAGTAGAGACAGGGTTTCACCACGTTGGTCAGGCTGGTCTAGAACTCCTGACCTCGTGATCCGCCCACCTCATCCTCTTAAGGTGGTGGGATTACAGGCGTGAGCCACTGTGCCCGGCCCTAATTTTTGAAATTTTTAAGATCTGGGTATTGCTATGTAGCCTGGGCTGGTCTTGAACTCCTGGCTCAAGTGATCTCCCCCTCTTGGCCTCCCAAAGTGCTGGGATTATAGGTGTGAGCCACCTTGCTTGGCCAGAATTTTAACAATTTATTCACCTTTATTCCTATCTGAATTTTGTTGATATTCCCAAGACAGAGTGTATTTTATCAGTGTTTAATGTTTTGTGATTCTGAATTTAAGTAAATTAGAATATTTGGTATAAGAAAAATTGTAGGAAATAGAATATTCCATGTATATTAAGCAGAATAGAAAAATTGTGGTAGTAGTTTAAAGAAGTCAATCCCAGTGAAATTTAAATTGTAGATTCCCTCTTCCCCATTTTTTTCTTTCCTGTGACCTTAAAAATTCTTTAAATTGTTACTTTTGGTAGGAGCGAGGGGGTGGAAAGGGAGGGAAGGGAATGAATGGAAGGGGTGTGTAGTCTAGTCAGAGGCCCTGTTATAGCTGTGGATAATAGTGTTATCTAAGCTGAGTATATTGAATACTTTCATCTAGATGTCTTAAAAGGACTTTAGTAGGATATAAAAGAAAAGAAAAGGAATTTTAAAATCAAATTAAGGCAAACGGTCTCTACACATTTTCCCCCTCATATGTATGCCTTTACATTTAGGTTATAAAGTCAGCCCCCCTCCCCAATCCCATGAATTAGCCAACTGTCTTTCCTTTTTTTATTTTTTGGTGGTAAATACCAGAGAATGAATGCTGTTTTTAATGTTACAGGTTTTTTTCATAACTGAAATTGGTGTTAAAAGATTGAATTAAAACATATGAGACCTAACATTTTAGATAATTGTAAATATAATGTAAACAGGAAGGTATTTATTATTTTTAATAATAAAGACATAAATCCCTTGTTTGCTGTATTTTAAGAAACTTTTGCTGGTATTTGATGTTTTAAATAATAAGTTGCATTTGAGGGCACAAATGAAAAAGAAGAGAGCTGGCCAGGTTTTGAAGTAACTAATTGTATAAAATAAAATGAAAAATGTGTAAACATACAGGTGTGGACTAAACCTATTTGACATTTATCCATTTCTTCATAGAGAAACTATTTGAATTCTGCAAGGCAAAAGTTTCTGATTTTTTTTTCCTCTGAGCTACTTCATGCATTCTTACAAACTCCATTTCCTTTTAAACATAGTCAAATGTATTAGGGAATATTTGGTCAAATTGGTAAAAGTATTTCTCTGCTACCTGACTTCAAAGTATTCTGCAAAGATACGGTAACCAAAACAGCATGGCACTGGTACAAAAACAGACACATAGACCAGTGGAACAGAATAGTGATCTCAGAAAAAAGACCACACATCTACAACATCTGATCTTTGACAAACCTGACATAAAAACAAGCAATGGGGAGAGGATTCCCTGTTAATAAATGGTGCTGGGAAAACTGGCTAGCCATATGCAGAAAATGGAAACTGGACCCCTTCCTTACACCTTATACAAAAATTAACTCAAGATGGATTAAAGACTTAAATGGGAAACCCACAACTATAAAAACTCTAGAAGAAAATCTAGGCAGTACCATTCGGGACATAGGCACGGGTAAAGATTTTATGATGAAAACATCAAAAGTAATTGCAGCAAAAGTGGCAGTTGACAAATGGGATCTAATTAAACTAAAGCGCCTCTGTACAGCAAAAGAAACTATCATCGAAGTGAGCAGACAACCTACAGAATGGGAGAAAATTTTTGCAATCTACCCATCTGACAAAGGCCACAGTCTACAAGGAACTTAAACAAATTTGGAAGAAAAAAACAATCCCATCAAAAAGTGGGCAGAGGACATGAACAGACACTTCTCAAAAGAAGATATTCATTGCAGCCAACAAGCATGGAAAAAAAGCTCAATATAACTGACCAGTAGATAAATGCAAATCAAAACCACAGTGAGATACCATCTCACGGCAGTCAGATGGCAGTTATTGAAAAGTTGGGAAACAACAGATGCTGGTGAGGCTCTGGAGAAGTAGGAATGCTTTTGTGGAAGGACAGAGTGGTGATTCCTCAAAGACCTAGAACCAGAAATATCATTTGGCCCAGCAATACCATTACTGGGTATATACCCAAAGGAATATAAATCATTCTGTTATAAAGATACATGGAAGCATATGTTCATTGCAGCACTATTCACAATAACAAAGACATGGAATCAACCCAAATGTCCATCACTGATAGACTGGATAAAGAAAATGTGGTACATGTACACCGTAGAATACTCGGCAGGCTGTGAGATCATGTCCTTTGCAGGGACATGGATGGAGCTGAAAGCCATTATCCTCAGTAAACTAACACAGGAACAGAAAACCAAACACTGCATGTTCTCATTTATAAGTGGGAAGCCGAACAATAAGAACACATGGACACAGGGAGGGGACAACACACACTGGGGCCTGTCAGTGTTAGGGGAGGGAGAGCATCAGGAAAAACAATTAATGCATGCTGGGCTTAATAACTAGGTGATGGATTAATAGGTGCAGCAAACCACCATGGCACACTTTTACCTATAACAAGCCTGCACATTCTGCACATGTGTCCTGGAACTTAACAAAAGTATTTAACTTGTATTTTTTAGTTACTGTATTGAAAAATGGCTTCATCAAATTTATATATTTCTGAATGACTAGAAATGAGTTTTAAAAACTCGTGAGTTTGGTCAGGAGATCGAGACCATCCTGGCTAACATGGTGAAACACCGTCTCTACTAAAAATACACCATCTCTACTAACAATACACCATCTTTACTAAAAATACACCATCTCTACTAAAAATACAAAAAATTAGCCGGGCTTGGTGGCGGGCATCTGTAGTCCCAGCTACTTGGGAGGCAGGAGAATGGCGTGAACCTGGGAGGTGGAGCTTGCAGTGAGCTGAGATTGTGCCACTGCACTTCAGCCCAGAGTGAGACTCCGTCTCAAAAAAAAGAAAAAAAAAAGTGAGTTAAAAAAATTGAAATATAGTATCATAAAATGCCAATAATTGAAATAAGGAAGAATTTGATAGCATTTCAGTGTTTCTAATCTTCATTCATATCTGATCCCCATCCTGTTTTTGTGTAGCTATGAGGAATTGAAGAGCAAGCTTTAGGGCAAGCATTTTCTATGTGTCTGTTGCTTGGATTTGGGATACCACAAGCTTCATTTACAATCAGTGTGCTGAGAGACCCAAAAGTTCTTTATTCCCATATGTGAATCTCCTAACCTAATCGTCACCTGAGACTTAAGTTGGAATGGGTGAGAATTCCTATCTTGATTCTGTTTTCTCTCGTGTAGTTTAAATCTACATCCCATAGTTAGAGAAAACTCTGTGGGAGGCAACATACTAAAATCATTTCATTTTAAATGTCCTTGTTCCTACTTTACATATTCTGCGATGGTTGGTTTTTTTTTTTTCTTGTAGTTATAAGTTCATATCTTTAATTTTAATTGTATTCATAGAATACTTGTTTTGAGTTTAGTATATTTCCTTCATATAACCTAGTGGTTATAATCTTGGGCTCTGGTGTCAAACAAACTGCTTTGTGGCCTTGGGCAGGTTACTTCACCTTAGTCTGAGGCTTTTTGGATTTCACAGCCTTAAAATTTCATAGCACTGGGCATTGACATTTGTTCGTCACCTATTTATTATACCAAGTAAGCATGGTTAAAATACACATAAACTTGCTATCCACTAGCCTCATTTAAGAAAGGATATTTTACTGTCATAAAAATAGGAAGGTCATAGTTTCAGAATAAACAAATACAGCTTTGTTTTGCTATATTCTGTTTTTTTTTTTCAAGGATTGATGAAATTTTCACCATGGGTGGGTATTGTAATATTACCAATCTCCTATAATTGTGAATATTAAATACATTAATGCAGGGGTACCCAACCTCTGGACCACAGACTGATAGCAGTCCATGGCCTTTTAGGAACCAGGCCACACAGCAGGAAGTGAGTGGTAGGTGAGAGAGTGAAGCTTCATCTGGGTTACTGCCTGAACTCCGCCTCCTGTCAGATTAGCAGCAGCATTAGATTCCCATGGGAGCACAAACCCTATTGTGAGCCGCATATGCAAGGGATCTAGGTTGTGCACTCCTCATGAGAATCTAATGCTTGATGATTTGTCACTGTATCCCATCACCCCCTAGTTGCAGGAAAACAAGCTCAGGGCTCATGCTGATTCTACATTATGGTAAGTTGTATAATTATTTCATTATATATTACAATGTAATACAGAAATAAAGTACACAATAAATATAATGTGCTTGAATCATCCTGAAACGCTGAAACGTCCCCCCCCCCCCCCCCCCCTCCGACGCCCAACTCTGTGGAAAAATTGTCTTCCATGAAACTGGTCCCTGGTGCCAGAAGGGTTGGGGACCTCTGCATTAATGTATATTAAAGTTCTTTTTTTTTTTTTGAGACGAAGTTACGCTCTTGTTGCTCAGACTGGAGCGCAGTGGTGCAGTCTCAGTTCACCACAACCCCTGCCTCCCAGGTTCAAGTGATTCTCCTGCCTCAGTCTCCCAAGTCACTGGGATTACAGGTGCTGGGATTACGCCTGGCTACTTTTTGTATATTTTGTAGAGACGGGATTTTACCATGTTGACCAGACTGGTCTTGGACTTCTGACCTCAGGTGATCCACCCTCCTCGGCCTCCCAAAGTGCTGGGATTACAGGCGTGAGCCACCACGCCCGGCCCTAGTAAAGTTCTTAACACAATCTCTGGCATTGAATATTTACTCTTCTTATTACTATTTTTCAGTAGTTGATATTCGTTACTCTTTTATTTTTTCCCATAGATAACTTTTCATCATTAGTTTAATGACTAATTCACCAAAGTGATTTTAATATGTTGATTTGATAGACTTGATTTATAGCACAGATTGTTAGGTTTGCAGGTTGCCAAGAACTGCACATATAGGGGTTAACTCCAGGCTTTTTTTTTTTATGCAAGAAAAAATCTAAAGGTAGACAGTGCAGGGTTGGGTTGGTGCAGATGCTTAAGGATGTCATTTAAAGAAACTGGCTGAGTCTTCTGTTGAGCAAGCAATTTTAGTCTTCAAAGTCACAAAATGGTAGTTGCCTCAACAAGCAGGAAAGGAGAGGGGTGGGTGTTAAATCCTTTCCTTGGTGTATTGTCTTTCTATTTTGAAGGAAAGCCCTCTCTAGAGACTTATTGGCTAAGACTGTGTCACATGGCTACTCTTGGCTGCAAAAGAGGCTGGAAATTTGAGTGTTTTTCTTGTAAGCCTCAATAGTACAGAAAGGCAGGAAAGAAAGACATGAAGATTAATGGGTGCTGTGAGCTGATGTATTTCTCCAATTTACTTTGCATAGAAAATAGATGATTGTAATAAGCTTATGCAGTGATTCTCAGGAGACTTCTTTGAAAGTCTTATTGAATTATAGAGTTATGTTACTGTAGCTACAGTTATGGAATGCAGATATATTCAACTTCTTGGTTCACTTATTAGGCATATGATTATTAATTTTTTGAATCTCAGTCTCATTTACAAATAGGGATAAAAATACTAGTGGGCGAGCGTTATGTGTAAATATTATAAAACTGTGTGTAATGTTAAATATTATCATTTCTATGGTAGATGAGTTCTAAACATCCCATCTATTGATTTGAAGATATTGGCATATGCTATTTTCTAAATTGGTTCCTTTTGTTTCAGATTTACTCTATTTAAAAAATTCCAGAAATGTATTTCGTTTTTTTGGGTGCTCCCAAAAAGTACAAAAGTATGTACTGATATGTCTACTTGTAGTAATATTTTGTCATTTTTCTAGGACTTCAGTGTTTCATTTGTCATCATTCCCAAAAGCTGAATCACTTCTTTTTTGTTTGTTTTTTGAGTCAGAGTCTCTGTTTTCCAGGCTGGAGTGCAGTAGTGCAATCTCGGCTCACTTCAGCCTCTGCCTCCTGGGTTCAGGTGATTCTCGTGTCTCAGCCTCCTGAGTAGCTGGAATTACAGGTGTGTGCCACCACATCTGGCTGATTTTTGTATTTTTAGTAGAGACAGGGTTTTGCCATGTTGACCAGGCTGGTCTTGAACTTCTGGCCTCAAGTGATCTATATGCCTCGGCCTCCCAAAGTTCTGGGATTACAGGCGTGAAGCATTGTGCCCAGCCAAATCATCACTTACAAATGTATATTTTTATATAAAATATACATAAAAGCTAGTTAAATAGGTTTTGCACTTTGCTTACATCATAACTTTTTGTCTTTAAGAAAAAGTTTCATATTGGTTGTTATACAGGACTAGCTTTGATACTAAAACTTTAAGAATGCATTGTGTTCTGTCTTAAGGTAGGACGTATGATGTGTTATGGGCTTTTTCTGATAGCATTCAAGATTTATATACATAAACTGCCCTTAATGTTTTATAGTGGGATCAGTTAAACAATTTCCTATCAGAAGCTAATGGCTAGAAATGTTACTGGTAAGAGTCTAGCATTTATCATCTTTAAATCTATGTTTCCATAAATTATTTCTTTTGGTGGGTCTATAATATATGCCTGAATTTGGAGTCTTAACTTAGGACTCGGTTTTTCTTTAAAATTGATTAACTTGAACTATGTCTATCATTCCCACTAAGCTGAGAGTTTATTGGGCTGAGACTTATTGTCCATCATTTTTTTTTTTAATTTTTAAATTATTTTATTTTATTTTTGAGAGGAGTCTTGCTCTGTTGCCCGGCTGTAGTGCAGTGGTGCAATCTTGGCTCACTGCAACCTCTGCCTCCTGGGTTTGAGCCATTCTCTATCCTCTGCCTCCCTAGTAGTTGGGACTATAGGCATCCACCACCATGCCCAGCTAATTTTTGTATTTTTAGTAGAGACAGGGTTTCACCGTGTTGGCCAGGTTGATCTTGAACTCCATCTCAAGCTATCTGCCCATCTCGGCCTCCCAAAGTGCTGAAATTACAGGCGTGAGCTCCCACACCCGGCCCATCTTTAAAGCTCAGTACTTGCTCAACCTCTTAGCACAGAATTGGAGCTGATAAATGTTTAATGACTTGATCTTGATTTCCTGAGATTTTAGACTTGGTGGTACAGGGAAAAATGTACAGTGGAAGCTTGAACAACATGGGTTTGAATTCTGTGGATCTCCTCATACATGGACCTCTCCCCTCTCCTCCCCTTCCTCTTCTCTCTCTTTTTTTTTTTTTTCCTTTCCTTTCTGACATAGGGTCTTGCTCTGTCTGTTGCCCAGGCTGGAGTACAATGGTGTGATAACAGCTCACTGCAGCTTCAACCTCTTGGACTCAAGCTCTCCTCCCACCTCAGCCTCTGAATAGCTGGTACTACAGGTGTGTGCTACCATGCCTGTAGCTAATTTTTAATTTTTTTTTTGGTAGAGATAGGGTCTCGCTGTGTTGTCCAGTCTAGTCTCAAACTGCTGGGCTCAAGCTGTCCTCCTGCCTTGGCCTCCCAAAGTGTTGGGATTACAAGTGTTGAAACTTCAGTAAATATATTGAAAAAATTTTTGGAGGATTGCCACAATTTGAAAAAACTTGCAAATGAACTGGAAAAATTATGAATAATTATGAAAAGTAGGTATGTCATGAACGCATAAAATATATCTGGGTACTAGTCTATATATGACCATAAGATGTCAACAAATCTATTACAAAATGTTAAAATTTGTCAAAACTTATGGATACTTACAGATTGTACATAGCTCCATTTGAAGTCTAGAGAAATGTAAACAAATATAAAGATGAAGCATTAAATCATAACTGCATAAGATTATTGTGCGTACAGTACTACTGTAATAATTTTGTAGCCACCTCCTGTCACTTTTGTGTCATGAGTGTGGTTACTCATCTCTCAATGAGGAGTTTGTCTATCAGTAAACTGCATATTGCAGTAAAAAGTGATCTTTTGTGGATCTCCTATATTTTTCATGGATTTTAGTGCAATACTGTAAACCTTGAATAACATCATGGAACCCATACAGAGTGCCACTGGTGGCTGGAAGTCTTCCCAAGAAGCAGAGAAAATTCATAACATTATAAGAAAAAGTTGGATTGCTTGCTATGGACCATAGATTAAGGTATGCAACTACAGTTACCCAGAATTTCAGACAGGCAGTTCATCTTGCAAAGATTATTTCTGTTTTTTATTAAACAAATTTAAGATATTGATAAATACAGTACTGTAAATGTATTTTCTCTTCCTATGATTTTAATGACATTTTCCTTTCTTTAGCTTACTTTGTTGTAAGAAAACAGTATACAATACAAAATATGTGTTAATCGAGTGTTTGCTTATCAATAAGGCTTTTGGTCAACAGTATTAGTAGTGAAGTTTTGGGGAGTCCAAAGTTACATGCAGATTTTCAACTTTGTTAGGGTTTGGCACCTCTAATATCTGAGCTGTTCATGGGTCAGAAGTTACCCACTTCATGGATTAAATTTACTCACTGAGTGTTAGCAAGATTGTCTTTGGCTTTTGCGATGGAACACTTAATTTGATATTTCTCTTTCGTGATGCTGAAAGTGTTAATTCTCTTATAGTTTGCATATATTCTATAAAAAGGATCTTGTTCCCTGCCTTGGTGGTTACAGAGTTGGTTTACCAGCTTGTAAAAGTTGTTAAAGTTTTTCTTTGAGTTTAAGAAATTTACAAAGGTTAAGTATTTTCTTTGAGTTTAAACTGTGTGTGCCTGTGGGTGGAATATGGATTTTTATCTTTTTTTTTTTTTTTGAGACGGTGTCTTGCTCTGTTGCCCAGGTTGGAGTCCAGTGGTGCGATCTCGGCTCACTGCAAGCTCCGCCACCTGGGTTCCCGCCATTCTCCTGCCTCAGCCTCTAGAGTAGCTGGGACTACAGGCACCCGCCGCCACACCTGGCTAATTTTTTGTGTTTTTAGTACAGACAGGGTTTCACTGTGTTAGCCAGGATGGTCTCGATCTCCTGACCTCGTGATCCGCCCGCCTCGGCCTCCCAAAGTGCTGGAATTACAGGCCTGAGCCACTGCGCCCGGCTGGATTTTTATCATTTTACTTTTGTTGTTGTTTTGTTTTGTTTTCTTGAGATGTAGTTTAACTTTTCTTGCCCAGGCTGGAGTGCAGTGGCGCGGACTCCGCTCACTGCAAACTCTGCCTCCTGGGTTCAAGCCATTCTTATGTCCCAGCCTCTCAAGTAGCTGGGATTACAGGTGCGTGCCCACCACGCCTGGCTAATTTTTGTATTTTTAGTAGAGATGGGGTTTTGCAATGTTGGCCAGGCTCGTCTCAACTCCTGACCTCAGGTGATCTGCCTGGCTCAGCCTCCCAAAGTTTTGGGATTACAGGCGTGAGCCACCACACCCAGCCTTTGTTGTTGTTGTTGTTGTTGTTAGATGTACTAAGTTTTTCTTTCCTCAATTATCTCTTGGACTCTCGATGAGAACTTTCCACTGATTTCAGGGCACAAGATCTAGTAAGTTGGCCAGGTACGGTGGCTCATGCCTGTAATACCAGCACTTTGGGAGGCCAAGGAGGGCGGATCACCTGAGGTAAGGAGTTCAGGACCAGCCTCGCCAACATGCAAAACCCTGTCTTTTGTAAAATACAAAATACAAAAATTAACTGGGCGTGGTGGCACGTGCCTGTAGTCCCAGCTACTCGGGAAGCTGAGGCAGAAGAATCCCTTGAACCTGGGAGGGAGAGGTTGTAGTGAGCCAAGAGCACACCACTGCACTCCAGCCTGGGCAACAGAGTGAAGACACTGTCTTAAAAAAAAAAAAAAAAAAAAAAAAAAAAAAAAAAAAAAAAAAAAAATTTTTTTTTATATAAAAA